>NC_085880.1:48478645-48561145 GCF_034702125.1 Engraulis encrasicolus | reverse complement strand
ATGTTAATAAATCATGTGTTAACATTGCAGAAAAAGATCATACCATATCTTTCCAATCATATATGAATCAGACCTTAGTTAACGGTGCATGAGTAATAATGGAATGATATGGTCAGGAATTCCGATTCATGGTCTGTATGCATGGTGAAATAATTAATAGATTATGTTTGCATTTTAAAGTAAATGTGGCTCATCGTTGATTAATTAATTGCAGGATTTTACTAATCCAGTATTACCACTGTGGATAAAAGGCATGCCATATGGATCCAGTGACAGTCATACCTGAATCAGACCGCTGAAGGAGTGAGGAGGCACCCAAGAGGAAGGCAAGCTCGGAGAGAAACTGTGTGATCCTCCAGATCAGGGTCTGCTGGTCTGGAGTGTCTGCTGGTTACAGCTAGGGTCCTAAATTCCCTGCATTGTATGTTTCCGAGTTTTCAAATTGTGCCCTTCCCAAAACCATCCCTGAACCTAACCTGTTGTAACGCAGTGTTCATGAGTTTTCAATTTGTGCCCTGACCAAAACTATCCCTAATATAAACCTAACCTGTCACAGTTGCAACAGCAACCAGTACTTTGCCATGTGGCAGCAGTGGGGAACATGGAACCCTTTTTTGAAAAAAGGGTCCTATGTTCCCCGGTAGAGGGGAACATAGGACCCGGGGATAGTAGGACGCAGGGAACATAGGGATGACCCCGTCTATTCTCACTATTTGTGCCTCCTAAAGGCAGCAATGATCTCTTTGGTTTCCTTTTATTCAGAGCTAGAGAAAGTTGTCTCAGTACACCAGGCTGCCACCTTCAGTACCTTTTGCTGGCCACACTGATGTCATGGGTGTGGAGAGACTATTGAAGGTGGAACAGGGGAGCAGGAGGAAAAGATAGTCTGTCTGTTCTCTTCTGTTGGTAGAATTGTGCAGGTATAGACTTTAAATTGACCTAGTTAAAATATACTAGAGTTAGGCCTATAATAACACATTTGGAGTGTATCAATAATGGTGCTCAGCTGGAGAGAGAGCAGGGGCAGGCAGTAGAGCAAGTGGTAGTTTTTAGGTGCCTAGGCACAGAAATGGGCACCTCCCTGTCTTTCTCACAGCACATTAACAATATTCAAAAAAGGACATTCCAAGTCAGCAAGGACATTCTGATTTTCAATACCTCCTCCAGGTACAATTGAATTGGCATTAAATAAAAGAAGTGGCATATTGTAGCCTTGACCCGATGGAAGCTGTTGAAAAGAGTGATGGAAGGGGTAAGAGGGGTCCTCTCTGATCAGGTTGGCTTTCCTGATCACTGCACTGTTGTACAGCCAAGATAGGGAGGACTTAGCTGAGGCAGTAATTTCAATAGCCCGATTTACTATGCATGTACGTTTGTTCTTTTCTCTAATGCAAAATAAGTTATACGAGGACGTATTTCTGTGCCTAGGCACCTTGAACTTCGGCTTTTTTCGCACACCTCAGCTGGCAGGTGCGTCGGAGATGGCACCATGGGTCACTCAGCAATAGTTTAAAGAAACTCCCGCACACTGACCATTTCGCTGTTCTTTCTTTAATAAACGACGTTTCGGTACTTGACCTTCATCAGGCAATCTCTTTCATTCATCTCAACACAGGCTTTTTCAAAACTTGGTTGACAGATAGTGGACCAATCAGGTCCGACGTTAGGATCACGTCACTCATTCACAGAAAGACGCGCCCACAGTGGTGGGTGCTTTGAATAGGCTATAGTGTACATGAACACTGTTAGAGCATTGCACAGAAGATGATAGAACAAAAAACAAAAATAATAATAAAATAAACATTTTCAAAAAAAATTTCTCTTCTTGGCTACAAGTGGAGACTTTTGACGAAAACATGTAAATTAACCCAACATAACATTTAGATTAAATTCGTCATTTAGTCCTTTTGGTGCTAGAGTCTGTAAGGTAAAAATCCAATGGGGCACCTAAGTCACGCCCTCTACTTCCTGGTTCATGGGGCAGGGGAAGTCAATAAATAATTACTGGGCTTGAAAATTAGTATTTTTTTGACACCAATCCAAACCTTGGACCTCCACCTTTGCACCACAAATCCAAAAATCACTCATTTTAAAGCCCAGTATTCATTTTTTGACTCCCTCTGCCCCATGAACCAGGAAGTAGAGGGCGTGACTTAGGTGCCCCATAGGCCTCGCGTCTTTTTAGCAGGTCATGGTTACCTCCCCTCCGTGGTGCAGCCACCTGCTCAATACCACAGTAGTGCATACTGATTGAGGAGAGTAAGAAACAAAGAGCTGAAATACAAGAAACAATTAGAGAAACAAAAGAAAAGCTCAGTAAAATAGTTTCAAATTCAAAAGAAATGGAGGAACAGGAGAGAAAACCGAGTGAGGATGTTAACAAACTAGCACAAGAGATAGCCAAAGAAAAAATCCGGAATTTTAAGCGTGACAAACAGGACTATTCAAATGGATCTGTGTACTTCTGGACCAAAAGACCTCGTCGTGAGTCAAGACCAGGACGACCAGGACAACCAGGACGCGTGCGCTCTGTGTCTTTTAGTCTACCAAGTAGTGCCACCACCAGTGAGGATGAGAGCTTAAACCCCAGGAACATGGATCAGGATTTTTTATCAACAAGGAAAGCAGCCAAACCCAAAGGAAGAAGAAGAGGACGAGACGTGGAAGACCTAAACGGGGACGGGCCACCAGGCCACACTTTGCGTCCACTGACACAACACCGAGTCCGGAACTGGAGACAGTAATCAATATATCAGGTACCGACTTGTCTGATGATTGCCTGTCAGTTCTTTCTAAAGGCCTGTCATTTGCTCCCACTCATCAAACTGATTTTTTTCAGACTAAAGTGGACCTGTATAAGTTTTTTCGTAATTTACATCTAAGAGTTTGGTACCACAACAACCCTAGAGGTGCACAAACAATGACTTCAATGAACACACCCACTGCAAGTGATGTTGAGCAATTCAGCCCGTTTAGACCTAAATCTACTTTTTTCCCTCCAGTTAACAACTCATGTTTGACTGCATTCACCAAAAAAGTAACCCATGATATTGAGAGACTATTTGAAGGGGGCAACAGGACAATGAAATCCAACTTGACTATTGGTGAAAAAAAATGCAATTCAGTGGCTGCAAGATAATGATGACCTTGTCACCCGAACAGCAGATAAGGGTGGAGCTGTTATTGTTTGGGGAAAGGCACAATACATAACAGAAGCCATGAAACAACTTAATAATCCACAATACTATACCCCTCTAGCTACCAACCCATTAAATCAAGTGAGAGCTGATCTTGTTGCAATCTTGGACAAAGGCCTTCACAATGAGTGGATTACAAAGAAGGAGTATGACTTTCTGCTGCCCAATGACCCTACTCTGTCTGTTTTCTACATGTTGCCAAAAGTCCATAAGAACATTCTGGAACCACCTGGGAGACCAATTATTAGTGGCATGGGATCAATAACTGAACCAGCATCAAAATGTATAGACTTTCACATCAAACCCCTCACAATGGCATTACCAGCTTACATACGGGACACCACACATGTACTCTCTATATTGGATGAAATTAAGAATGTCAACAATGCATATCTCGTCACAATGGATGTCGAGGCACTCTACACCAATATAGACCATGAAGAGGGCCTGGAGGCCCTGAGGCAGGCCTTACAAAAAAGACCCAATGACACACCTCCGACTGAATTCATTGTTGATCTTGCAAAGTGGACCCTAAATAACAACATTTTTTTGTTCCAGGATCGGCTTTTCCGCCAAAAGAAAGGTACCGCCATGGGGGCTGCGTATGCACCTAATTTTGCAGGCCTCTTCATGGGACTTTGGGAAGATCAATACATCTTTGGTGACGTGAACCCATTCAAACAGTTCATCAGATGGTATGGAAGATTTATAGATGATCTTTGCTTCATTTTTTCAGGCCCTGTAGAGCAACTCAAAGAATTCCATCAGTTCTTGAACTGTTCAAATCCAAACATCAAGCTCAGTCTTGAATACAGCCAGTCAGAAATACACGTCCTGGACCTTAACATCACAGTGGATGAACAAGGTTACCTACACACATCCATTTTCAGGAAGGTAACTGATAGGAACACCATTCTACACGCTGACAGCTTTCACCCCAACAGTCTCATCACAAACATCCCCTACGGCCAATTTCAAAGAATACGCAGAATCTGTGACTCTGAGATTGACTTTGATGTACAAGCTGATGAAATGTACTCTCGTTTTCAACACAAGGGTTACCGGAAAAAAGATCTGGATACAGCTTTGGGTAAAGCAAAAGCACTAAATAGGAAGGACTTATTCAAGAAAACTCACCGCAAAAGAAAATCTGGTAAAATGTTCTTTACCACGCAATATAGCTCACTGTCATACAAGATCAAGAGGATTATCAACAGAAACGGCGGCATTCTTGATGGTGACCCCTCCTTACGTGAAGTGTTCTCTGAGCGCCCCCTAGTTTCCTTTAGGAGGGCTCCCACACTGAGAGATAGGTTAATGAGAAGTTATCTCCCTGCATCCAAACCTCCCCCTCATTTCCCAAAGCCAAAAGGCACATACAGATGTGGCTCATGCAACCACTGTGATAACATATCTCGCCAGAGCGCTTTTATGGATGTTTTCAGTGAAAAGGTGTATTACTGTAAAGATTTTGCAAACTGTAATACTACACATGTAGTGTACAGGTTAGAATGTGGATGTGGCTGCTTCTATATTGGGCGCAGAAAACGCAGGCTTCGTGACAGACTGGCAGAGCATAAGTACGCCATAAGGACTCAAAATCCCAGCTACCCCATGGCTGTTCATTTCAGAGAAGCTGGCCATACAGATCTGAACTCAGTGAAAGTAATGGCAATAGAGGTCATAAATAAAAACATAAGGGGTGGGGACAGATTAAAACGGCTTCTCCAAAGGGAAACTTGGTGGATTGTTAAATTGAATGCCACAACATTTCCGGGCCTCAATGAGGATGTGGACTTTTCTCCATTTTTGTAAATATCTCTTTTTTTTAACTCTGAATGAACTTAAGAATCGGACTGTGGGATGAAAAAGATGGTAGATTGAGATAATGAAATACAGTTTTTAATTATTTGTTTTGGTTGTGGGAGACACTTTGATAAATGGTTGTTTGTATTTACCTTGAGTGGTTGGGGAGGGGCGGGCTTTCTGTGTCATGTGACCTAGCTCTACCTCCTTACCTGATATAGGCTACCTTTCACCTGCAATTGTTTGGCATGCCCTGATGAAGACAATGGGTCGAAACGCGTAGGCATGTAGCCAGTATTTAATAAAGGCTTTTTAAACTTTAGTAAAGAGTGCCTCAAATAGTGTTTGTTATCTTACCACAGTAGCGCAATTGGGAGATATCATGTTTGCAGTCATTGAAGTGCACTGCTACGGGGTATAGGGTGGCCATCGGTCCGTTTTTACGACCTGTTCACGACGTCCGTGTGTCCATCTCTTTGTCTTTCCTTTCCTCCTAGCCTTTTGCTTATGGCCTCGAGATGCGAGGCAACGTCATTGACGCAAACTAGACCTTGACAGTCGGTCGCGTTTCCGATATCTGCGGCCGCCATGTTACTCCAGATGTAACCCCAGACATCGCACAGCGAATTAACTGTATTGCTGTCTCCTTATGTCAGGGAAATGTCCGTGCAACAGCCCTATATGAAGTTCATTAACTGACTGTATGAAAGTTAAATAAGGTAGCCTAACTATATTATTGTCTACTGTCTATTTCCTATTTTTTCATGCACTGGTGGCAACGCATAGTGCAACTAAGTTTGCCCGCTAAATGTCGTTACAACGATACGAGGGCTCTCACAACTTTACAAACAGGGCAAAGAAACGTCTTTCTGCACGGGCGCTGTCTGTATTTTGAGCTCGTGTTGTTGGTTATCCAGCGTCTGCATGAAAAAAAAACGTTGACAGAAGCGGTTTGCCTCCCTTAAAACACAGCTGATAAACACACTTCTGACCAACTTTGAGTAAAGTAAATCAAATTAATTGTTGGCTATTAGGCCTACGAATGCATGACTATCTAAAATACATTTTGAAAAAATTATGAAATAGCCTACACAGACAACAACGGAAGGATTTGTCTATCGTAACCTGCCATCTCTGATACAATATTAAGTTAGTGGTACTGATGACTCCTTGAGTGAGGTAATGAAATGCGAAAAATCCTTACCCCCAAAAATATTGTTTTACAAGTAAAACTGTTGTTGGCAGCTGAGTTAGTCTGAGTTAAGATGGCAGCGCTGTTCCCTGATTTCTGCCTACAGTTTAGAATGCCAACTTCACTGTTTTCTCCACGGAGGCGGGGATTCGGCAAGTCGAAGCAATGGGTGCGGCGCGAGGACGCTAGGATAGAA
Organism: Engraulis encrasicolus; assembly: GCF_034702125.1. Lineage (NCBI taxonomy): Eukaryota > Metazoa > Chordata > Actinopteri > Clupeiformes > Engraulidae > Engraulis > Engraulis encrasicolus. The sequence goes on along the minus strand of NC_085880.1, from coordinate 48,554,754 downwards.
AGTTAAGGGGCGGGGTTGTCCGGCTGAAGTCCGGACAGCTGGTCACCCTAACGGGGTAGTTGCAGTCATTCCTCCTAATCGTGCTCTTATGTTCACTGACGCGTTGTTTGAGCTGTCTTGTGGTTTTCCCCACATATACAAGACCACACGGGCATGTGAGCGTGTATACTACATGTGTGGAGGCGCAAGTGATTACACTTTTTATGGGGAAACTTTTGTTGTTGTGAGGGTGACGGAACGTCCGCGTCTTGAAAGTATTATTGCATTGCGCGCACCCTCCGCAACGGTAGTTCCCGTCGGTAATGGACTTAGAAGTCTCTGAGATATTCTTCTGGGCCTGTATCTCGTGAAGTCAGCGTGAACAAGTAGATCTCAGGTTCTTTTCTCTCTTGTATACGAAAAGGGGCATGTCTGTAGGACTGGGTACCGAAATTCAATTCTTCTATTAAAAGCTAAGGTTCTACGTTCCACGTTTCGGTTCCTGAAGTCTGACTGTCAGAGCCATCAAATGTGTTTTTAAGCACGCGGCCATTTCAGCCAGTGTCACAAACTGACCACGCTCCTCCTCTTCCCGTTTCGCACCTCATTTAAACGATTGATAAGACAGCTGATTTTCAACCAGCTGATTGTACTACTTGAGAAACAAAAACATGCCGTCGAAAGCGTGGCTATATTTCAGGAAAGTAGATAAGGAGCGCGCTGCAATATCTGCGATAAACTAATATCATGCAAGAATGGCGATACAGCCAACCTGTTCAAACACCTGCTCTTGCATTCGATTAACTTGCGTGCAGAGAGTTGCAGCATCTTTACAACGGCAACACCGTCAACCTCAACTATGCCTGCTGCAATAACGTCAACCTCAACCATGACCTCGACTCTTCAGGAAGATGTCTCTGACTCCTTGGAAACATGTTTTTCCATGAAAAGAGCTAACTTAGAAATAACTGGTCTTGTGTTGGGGACGTACAAATGTAGCCTATTTAGACCGTCGGTTTAATTCGAGGGAACAAAGAACACAGCGACAAAAAAGATTTCCTCTCTATCCGGCTAGAGAATAACGCCATTGTTTACTTGAAGTAGCGGCCGCTTAAGGTTAAATAACTGTGGATTGAAAGAACATAAAAACGTTCCGTAAAAAACTGTAAAAAGCTAAGAATCTCAGCTTTCGAACAAGCCCTAACACATGTCTGTAGGAGAAGGACAGGTTGTTTTTACCACTAGAAAGTGGCAATCTTGGGTCTCTGTTTTGGTAAGCTGTCGACAGACTGGGTAGCGTAGGCTACATTAAAAAATCATGTCAGGCACGCTTGACATAGGATTGGTACCAGAAGTGAAGTTGCACCGTACAGCAGAACAATTTTAATCAGACATGAATACATTTATCAGTATCAAAACCGTTTATTATACTTGCCAAGCCATGCCGAGAGGACAACTTGCAGCATGCAATTAATCATGAATGCTGTATAGAATTAAATGCCTTTAACCCGCCATTGCTTAAGTCACGATGAGCGCCGCCCTGTGGCAGGCAGGGAAACTCATGATTTACAGACCCGTTACGCCATCTACTGGCCACTTTGGGTAACTGCAGGTTTAATTCAGGGTTTCGAGAAACCGAAAATGGAACCGTTCTGGTACCGGAACCGAAACGAAGGAACCGGAAATGGAACCGGAACCGAAAATTGTCAATCAATACCCAGGCCTACATGTCTGTCATCAGATGGGCGAGTTCTGGATCAGATTTTAGAATGGGCCAATATTTTTTTAAAGATTGGGCGTATGGTGTGTGACAATGGAGAGAAGGATGTAACACAAGTCACTGAACATTTCTTTTCTGTTTTTTTGCTTTTCTTAAGCAGGGCAGCGCGAGGTTTATTTAGAGCCGTGTTATAGGCCTTTTCCACCCAATGTATTGGATACCCCCGTTGTAGGAAACGGTCTTTCATGTCATTTGCTTTGTCTATGTAATCCTCAGTTGTTTCACATATTCTCCTGAGGCGAAAAAAATGACGAATGAAGAGAAGACAACGGAGCAGCTCAGATGGGATGCTTTTTCTTTTTAATTCAAGTGCACAACATGTTAGGGACTAACGTTTCGATGGCAAGCCATCTTCATCAGAGTCCATGAGTACTGAAGAGAGAGGAACCTAGTTATCTGGTAACCCCTGATTTGACAGGTGCAGGCCTATGCGGTGTGGCAATAGGCGATTGGTCCTTCTCATCGGTTGCTCATTGAGTCCACACCCAGGAAACAACTATTTACAAGGAAAACACCATTACACAAGTGAAAGTGCATATAAATAAAGAATATAAAATACAACAAAATATATGTACATAGGAATGCCATTTTGGAAGGCTAGGTGGATACTTATTAGTCATAGAAGCCTGTGTAAAAAGGGCCTATACATGATCCCAACATCATAGTATGATAAACTTCCTCAGACTTTTACAAAAAGCAGGATAGACTCAGCTCCTCATTGAGGCCAGAGGGTTCAAGCGAATTTAGTGTAAAAATCCAAAACGCCTCTCTGCGTAAAAGTTTCTTAATGACGTCACCGCCTCTAGGTGGAGAAACCACCCGTTCAATGCCCCAGAACTTGAGCGAGGCCGGTGATCCATGCTTGGCTTCCATATATTGTCTTGCCATAGCATATGTGGTGTTATTAGTGCGTATAGCAGTTTTATGCTCAGCTATCCTCAAAAAAATTACTTTTGGGTAGCCCTCGTTTAAGGGGAGTGGGGTGAAAACTACTCGCCAACAGTAGGGTATTCTTGTCCGTTTCTTTTCTGTACAATGTTGTCGACAGGGAGCCATTGTTTTTTACAACCCACATGTCTAAAAAATGTACCCTTTCCTTGCTGTAGTCTACTGTGAATTCCAAGTTCTCATTAAAACTATTCAGTAGATTAATGAATTCCAACAGTTCCTCCTCAGTGCCATGGTACAAGGTGAATATGTCATCTATGAAGCGAAACCACTTCGATACCCTTGGCAGATGTGTATTCTTTTCCATGTTCATTACACAATTTCTTTCAAAAAAGCCCACAAAAAGATTTGCAGAGTTGGGTGCACAAATAGATCCCATGCTTGTGCCCGATACCTGTAGATAAAAGTCTCCATTGAACATAAAGTAGTTTTTCCTCATGACAAAGGCAGCCAGGTCAATCAGAAATTCACTAGGTGGCGTAGCGCCACTCTCTCTGTCTTTTAAATAAAAGTCCAGCGCTTCCAGCCCGCTCTCATGCGGTATGTTGGTGTAAAGACTGGCAATGTCAAGTGTGACTAAAAACACCTCATCGGATAGGTCTGTCACGTTGATATCTTGTGAATAAAGTCAGTGGTGTCTTTGATATACGCTGGCAATGTGTGCACATAGGGCTTGATATAAGAGTCAACGAACTCCGATAGAGGCGCCAGTAGATAATCGATCTGTGCAATTATAGGGCGTCCGGGTGGGTCAGTCAATGACTTGTGTACTTTGGGAAGTGTGTAAAACACAGGGCGGATTGGGTAGTATTGGGCAGTAAAGGAAATCAAATTCGGCTTTTGTTATCCAGTTGTTTTCTCTCGCTCTTTCCAGATAGGTGCGCACTTCTTTTTGGAAAGCATTTGTGGGATCGGATTTCAGTCTCTTATAAAACTTTTTGTTTGACAATTGAGATACAATCTCTGCCTCATATTTGTCCGTATCCTGAACACAAATTCCCCCGCCTTTATCCGATGGTTTAATAACCAAATCTTTGTCATTAATCAATTAATCATTAATCCTAGGCACCTAAAAACTACCACTTGCTCGACTGTCTGCCCTTGGATGGTAATTGGCTGGAACAGAGTTGATGTCTTGTCTCTGCCCCCACAGCATAGTTCACATTTGTCTTTGAGACATTCAACTACAAGGAAAGTTCCATAAGTTATTATGGATCAAGGTATTTACTACCTCCTATAGTGAGCGGGGGTATCTGTGTCAGCCATATGTACCACTAAGGTAATGTCATCAGCATACATTAAAAGAGTCATACCTTCTTTGTGACACTAGGCTGTGACTGTCCCACTAATGATGGTGAAGTGGTTAGTGATTGCTTTATTGTTGGACACATTTATATGCACATACCCAGAGCCGTTTATTAGAGAGAGTCTGGCCAACTCGAATCATGGACGCCATTTTCGTTCCCCACGGCAAGGATTCTACAGTGTAACCCTATGGGCAGCATACCGTCAAAATCGCTGGATCTAAAATACAAATAAGGCTTCATAGACCATCAAACTTGGGTTGTAGTATTATCAAGATCCCAACATATGAAAACAAGCGTTAACAAGTTCGTTCGTATAGAAGGGGTTTGCTTAAAAGAGGGTTTTGTCTGCATAGTTTTGATGTGCTCAGCAGTGTATTCAAGCCTTACTTCCGAGTTGTTGTTGCCTAGGTACAGCCAACGTCAAAGTCGATATTTAAGTAATGTGCAGAAATAATATTCACAATGATGGTCAAGTTCATGTACAGGGACCCTGGTGATAATTGCGCCGAAGTTTCACGTTGTGTTGAGATTTAGTAGTTGAAAAATAACGATGTGCTCAGCAGTGCATAATCGCGATTGCAGACAGTAGAACGGATGAGTCTGGATGCTCGTAGGTTGTGTCGGATAGCGTATTAGCCAAGGAGGTCTACATCATTGGTATTAGCCTATTCATAGTATGAAACTGGACGTGAGTTTAAATCGCAGGGGGAAAGGAAGCGTTATTTTTTATATCTGATAATGCTCATTAATGGGAGCGTGGGGAACGAAAATGGCGTCCATAAAACATGTGACCAGCCCAGAACCAATCAAAATAGCGGGATAGCTCGAACGTTCGAATCCATAGTTGGCCAGACTCTCTCTATATACGGCTCTGCACATACCTATAGGCCTACAGTCACCCTCCCCTACTCCAACCAAAATTGTTTACTTGGTATACTAAGTTAACTTATTCCCCATCACCCCTCCTGTATTTGCTGAATTGCAGCAACTGCATGATTCCATGTACTCCAGACCACTTCTTGCAGATGCAGAGTTGGAGGAGGCAAGCACAAGTTGTGATATCTTTGCATGCCTTGAGAATAGGTGGTGGATACAGGAGCAGTGGGACTAAAGCCCTGTCCAATACCACCCATCCCATTTTGGTGACTGGCAGGAGGACAGGAAGGGGTATGTGGGTCTGAGTCCATACAGAGACTTGATAATGTGGGCCATTATATGTAACCATGTGCAACCGTATCTCACTCATTTCGTGAAGTATTCACGAAAAAAATAGATTAATTTTCGTGGTGCATTCACGTTATTGCCCGTTTTTCGTGGTAGGGCAACGAAACGCTGCCTATTCACTTGAATTGCCCGCCTAGCGACCCACTAGTTTGATGCCCTTTCGGTAGCCTACCGTCACATGGTAATCAAACATTTCAAACAAGCAATTTAAGGTTAGGTTTAGGGCCAAGGTTAGGGTCAAGGTTAGGGTTAAGGTTAGGGTTAGGTTTAGGGTTAAGTAGGGTTAAGGTTAGGGTTAGGTTTAGGTTTAGGTTTAGGGGACATAAGGCGTAAGTACCGAAAGGGCGTCGATTTAGTGTGTCCCGAGTGTATCAGCAGTGTTCTGTCAGCACCCCCTCCCCGCCCCTGCAGACGCTTGGATAACCATAGCAGCAGTGGGGCAATTCAAGTGAATAGGCAGCGTGAAAATTAATCTATTATTTGAAGACTTTACGAAAGGCGTGAGATAGGGATCCCATGTGACATCTGAAGTAGATGGCATAGACTCTATGACTAGGACTGATCACAGCAAAACGTCATGTTTTACTTTGCTTTTGCAGCAAAAGTGCCATGCAGTGCATGATGTTGTGTGTCCTGCCAAATCACTGGAGAGGAGGAGGTTGATAATGGTTAGGAATAAGTTAACATATAGGCCTATCAAGTAAATTCCTCACAATAACATAAAACTGTGTTGATCCACGTTTCTCCTTTCCACAATTCAAAGATATAATGTTAGCACTGCAATAAAATCGGCAAACAATGAATTCCTAATGCACAAAAATGTAGATGTGCATATTATATTTAAGCACATTCAGGCTTATTTGTGTACTTTTTTTCATAATGGAAAGGGTGGATTGAGGTGGACATATTGCATCATGTTCTTTTTTCAGGTGAAAGTAAACAGTTCAGTGCAGTTGTCTGTAGTATTTTTGTTCACAGAGACAAAGAGCATTATTTTCTGTGGATCTTGAAAGATAAGTAAAAACACTGGTGTAGTCTACGTAGAACGCGGGTATACGGAGTATACCCACTTCTAAATTTCAGGGATTTCAGTATACCCACTTTAAATTGATTGATCCATTGTTTTGAATAGCACAAATATATACAGTATACCCACTTCAAAAAATGCTCAAATATACAGTATACCCACCATTAAAAAGTAGACTACACCACTGAGTAAAAATCGCTGACAACATGAGGCTCTCTGCTTTTAAATTGACTGCCAGCCAATGACATAAGCATTTTCTTCCAATCTGCTCTTAAATCTGATGCCATGATGGGATTCCCCATATCTGAAAACATAACAATGAATGCTCTTTTCTAATGTATACCTTGTTTAGTCCAAAAGAAAAGTGATTGCATGATTTTAACATGGTGGTGGCGGCCATATTGGATTTTGCCCGTTTGAGGCATTTCTTTACATTTTTGCGTCCGGCATACGGCAGATTTGGATTCAGCACCATTGAATACCCCTAATTTAGTTGTATGCTGAAAATTAACATGATTTGCCTTCAGGTGTCAACTTTTTGGAAAACTGACCCTGACTAAAGGTGATATTCATGAAAGATTAACTATTTTCAGCACTATTCTGTCCTATTTCCTTACATTTATGTTTACAAAGGTTGACTAAACTAAACAAATGAAAATAAAGTTGCCCACCTTGCAATATCCAAAGGAAGGGGCTGAAAATAATGATTGAAATGCACATAGAGAGTCTATGGCTGGGTAAATTGGGCCTAACGTCCTGGGTGTTTACAGTGGATAACAGACCTGAAGGTCTATTGCAAAAGATTAAAACTTGGGGCCATCTCAAATGTGCTCCAAAATTCAATTAATGTTTTTCAAAATGGCAGATTTTCATCTTTTCATGGTTAGTGCTGTGGGTCATTGTGCAGTCATATGTGTACACGGTCAGGGTGCTTGAGGTGTTGTTCCCGACACCTACTGCTTGTGGTCTATGACTTATCTGTCAACTAAGCACATAGAAACAGCAAAACGACCTAATACACAATATTGCACATTGCCATAAACATACAGTGAATCCAGTTAGTATTGGCACCCTTGAAGTTTAAGTTGCAATATTAGACGTTTCAAATCTTGCGATGCGAGAATCGGTAGGGGCTTCTGGCTACACTCAATTTAGGTCTACACATTTTGTCAGAGCTTGCACATTAATGGCAATTCATCTGATCATCATTTAAAAAAAAAAAGAAAATTCATTACACTATTTATTCTTTTTATGACTCTTCCTACTTCCTGGAGGTGTTCTCACACAATTTAATTAGGCATGTTGTTATCCACTGAATTGGTGCGCGCTGGTGAATATGAGCATATTAATATGCAGCGTCGTCCAAAATATTCCATATGGTAATAAATGTTGCCTACACTTTTGCGCTTCATCACCACTCTGTGCTATGGTTATCTTGCCAGACTTTGCGCATAGGTGCGCCAAGAGGAGTGCTCACATTTACGCGCATCCAAAGTTTTAAATGATGTGGAAAACAGGCCTGAAGGAAATTCCTATTTACCCAAGTAAAAATATGAAAATAGTGAAAGTGAACAAGTTCCTGGTTTAAATGTGTTTTGAGAAAACATTACTTTTCTATTATATTCATTACATTTTATGATCTATTAATAGTTCAGTGTTTCTTTGTCTTGAATATTGTTCTACCACCACCCATGGCCGAACACATTGATCCGGTTAGCCTATGTATTTTTTTTTTACTGCACACAATGCGGTTGGGGGTCGGTGGGCCCACTCTAAGTACCCTGCTGGGGGGCCCCAAGTGCTTGTGTTACGCCACTGTGTGTGTGTGTGTGTGTGTGTGTGTGTGTGTGTGTGTGTGTGTGTGCGTGCGTGCGTTGGGTGTACATACAGTACCAGGAAACAGATACCCCCCCCACATAGAAAACAGACACACACACACACACACACACACACACAGAGACACACACAGATACAAACACAGACACAGACACAGGCACACACATACACACACAAAAGCACACGGATATGCATGCACACGCACACGCACACACACACACACACAAATACGTGTGTGTGTGTGTGTGTGTGTGTGTGTGTGTGTGTGTGTGTGTGTGTGTGTGTGTGTGTGTGTGTGTGTGTGTGTGTGTGTGTTTGCATGCATGTGTGAATTGGGAGAGAGGGGGGCACATACATTAACAGGAAAATTATACAAGCCCACACACACCCAATACCCGACGACACACCATATTCATTAAAACATACACATTGCTGAAGGCACACCATATTCATTAAAACATACACATTGCTGAAGGCACACCATATTCATTAAAACATAAGCTTACACATTGGTGACAGCACACCATATCCATTAAAACATACACATTGCTGAAGGCACACCGTATTCATTAAAACATGCACATTGGTGACGATGCACCATATCCATTAAAACATACACATTGGTGACGGCACACCGTATTCATTAAAACATGCACATTGGTGACGATGCACCATATCCATTAAAACATACACATTGGTGACGATGCACCATATCCATTAAAGCATAGTGTTCAATTCCATATTTCATACAATTCAACTCAACCAGCTAATCAAGTGATTACATTATCTAAACGTTACCCCTTCCCTCATTCATTGAATCTACAACTTTCTCAGCAACAGGCCACAGACAGTGAAAAATGGGACAACAACATCCATCCATCCTCCACCATCATCATCAACACAGGAGCTCAACAAGGTTTGCCTCTCTCTTTCTGTTTCAGTACACACTTTATACAAATGACTGCCAAAACACAGCACCCAACACAACTCCACTTACTACAAATATGCAGAAGACACAGCCATTGTTGGATTACTGTCAGAAAGCAAATAATTAAGCAATAAATACCCTCAGTGAAAGAGAAGATATAATATCAAAATAATAAAAGGAAGGAATAATAAAAGGAACCTCCGTCCCGACCTTGTCTTATTCACAGCATCATATCTCCTTAGTATTCCTACTATATTCGTCTTACTGCAAATTCATTTCTTGGTGATTGCAGTGACTGAACTTGTCATTTTATATTTTGCCTTCAAACAAGCCTGATGGGGCAGTCACGGCACAAGAATTTCTGTTTCGGATGGGCCAGACCATTTTTGGATGGCACTTCAGTCATTGTCACATAGCCTACCATTACAACATACAGTAATGTCACAGAATCCATGGAAACCTAGGAACAAACAAGTCACCTTACAGACAGTGTTGTGGCTAGGGCAACACATGTATGAAGGGCAATGAATGCATAAAAAGCAAGCATACATGTGTACACCAGCATTTTCTGTGAGGAAATGCAATCTAATTATTATGATAACTAGTCCCTACAGTTCATTTTATGAAACTTTATGAAGAAAGACCTGGGCAAATAAAGCCCATTCCATTCAGTAGGCTCATTTCTCATGAAGTAGGCCATAGGCTAATTAAATGTTCAGTTGTTTAACCTCTCACATGAAAGTAGGCCTATATGGCCCAATCAGGTTTTTTTTACCCTACCACGAAAATCATGATCATTGTGCAAAACGAAATATTGACTCATAAAACAATAGGCCTACAGTCCAGAAACTCAAGGCTGAGAAACGAATGAGCAGGCACAGTGGGGGTTTGGGGGGATGTGATATTGGTAAGCAAGAAACCCAATGGGGGTCTCCTCGACGAGATTTTTTTCGTATCGCATCCATCACGCACTTGAAAATACAATCCAAATGTTCCCTAATATCGCAGCAAACACGAATAGGCTACTGTAGCGACCAAGGATCACTGAACAAGTTAACAACCACCTGCGTTACTCAGTGGTTGACAACGGTGTCAATTATAGGGGACCAATATCCCGGTGCCCTTACCTTGAGTTGTCTTGACCGCAGAATGTAGCCTATCCCAGAATGTATCCCAACCTATGACTGTAATCCACGCGTTTCCACAATCATGGTTCCAAATTCCAAGGTGTAATCCATAGTAATAGCAAGAAAGGCTATTGTGCTACAATTTAGCTATCCCACTCAAAGCACTTGTGTGACTCGTGTTATCCGATAGGCATTACATTGTTCATTCGTTTCTTCTTGCGTTTGTCCACATCCAAAACAGTTCCGTGTCGGGAAAATGCGCGTTACTGAACAATCGACGTTTGCCCAGTGCTTGTTACAGCACGTGGATTAATGCTTCACAGACGTTTTTGAAAACACAATACACTGTAAAGTGTAGGCTAAATGAAGCACCTTGCTGTCTGTGTGATGTCAACTGGCCTGGGACAGTTTGGTGGTTTGGTAGTACAGAGAGTAATGTGTCGTCTTCAAAATTAACTTGTATTATAAAAGCAACTGTCTTGAGCCACAAATGTAGAGCGTACTGTAGGCTGAACTGGCGTCTGCGCAACACCCAGTGAGAGATTATGTCGCTTGATTTCCAGTTTGTATTTGCGCTGGATTTTGACGCTTGAACCAATTGGAAGGGGGGCCCCTCCAGCTGGGGGGGTACTTTGACTGACTAAATTGTCGTTGCGCTGTTTGGCAATTGACATTTTCACGTTGTCGCTGATGCAAACCTATTGGGAGGGGGGCCCCCTCGAGCAGGGGGTATTAGAGAGGCGCTGTTGTTTACCTCGCAGCAGCGCCCTTCATACAGATGACAGTGCCTTATTGTAAAGCTATTTAAAATCGTCATTGCTGTTGGGTACATAACCTGTCGTCCTAGGGGGCCCCACCTACTCGGGGGCCCTAGGCAACTGCCTACATTGCGTACCTTAACGCAACGGGCCTGGTTGTGACACATCCTACCACAGCACCCACTCAAACCACTCCTCACTCAAAAAAAACCCACTCCCCACATGCACACGGGGCATGTGTATTCACATGTGTCCACAAACATTCAAACCAGGCTTGAATACTGGATAAAATCAGACTGGTAGTAAAACAGTGAAATGCCCACCAATAAAACATAACACTTTTAATCAAGTACTTGTGTACTATTTCTCTACTTAGAACACACTCACACATACAATATCCAGGTCATAATCATACAAATATTGTAGGCCTACATCCAACCACTCAATGTACACCACTGTGTGTGTGTGTGTGTGTGTGTGTGTGTGTGTGTGTGTGTGTGTGTGTGTGTCTGTGTGTGTGTTTTTGTGTGTGTGTTACTCACTCTGTTGCTGACTTGGGCAGATCCCCATCAGTAGCAGTAGAGTCCAGAGGATGGACGCCATCTTCTCCTCTTTCATCCTCCTTTCCACCCTCTCCCTCCTCTCCTACTCCTCTATCCTTTCTTCTGTCTGAGTGTGTGTGATGTGCAGGTCAGAGCAGCAGCACACTAGTGTGTGTGTGGACTTAAGAGGAGTACGTCTGTTAAATGTGACTGAGAAGTATCCGCATTAGTGTCTCCTCCTCTTTTCACACCTTTTACAAATAGGTCACATCTGCGTGTGAGCGTACCGCTATCTGTGGTTTTTAAGATGAAAAACAAACTCCTCGGACCAACATCGCATGCAAAAAAGAAAAAAAAATCGACAAGACATACGCCCACCAGTGAGTGAGTGATATAGTGTCATATACCATAGTCATATTCCAACAAACTAATTATATCTGGTGTGAGTTTGTGTTTGGTGTTTGTATTTATGTGAATATTTTGTTGTGTACTATTGTGGTGGGGGGTGTTTTCCAAGAACAAGGGTCAAAAAATATAGGTCTCAAGTGCAGGGGGAAATCATGGTTTGTGTTCATAGTTTGGGCCTTGGAGGACTTTCTAAAATTTGAAGTGGTCCCTCGAATGAGAAATGTTTCCCACCTCTGATCTAAATCCAGCAGCTGCACGTTAAATTAGGCCTGTATCGAAGAACTGAACTTTAGGCCTGTATTGAAGAAGCTGGCCCTGCACTTTAGGCCTGTATTGAAGCAGCTGGCCCTGCACTTTAGGCCTGTATTGAAGCACTTGGCCCTGCACTTTAGGCCTGTATTGAAGCACCTGGTCCTGCACTTTAGGCCTGTATTGAAGCAGCTGGCCCTGCACTTTAGGCCTATATTGAAGCAGCTGGCCCTGCACTTTATATTAGGCCTGTATTGAAGCAGCTCCCCCTCTTCCCCTCCCACTCTCCCCCCCTCTTCCTCTCTCACACACACATTCACACACATACACTCTCTCTTGCTCACATCCTCTCTCTGCATCTCTCGTTCACATGCACGGCATATGCATGCACAAACATGTACGGAGTCCTGCATAGAGAGACATGATCATGCACACATGCATATCAATACGCACAGGCACAGAGGCCAAACTGCTGCAAGTATGCATGCATGGGGCACCTCTTGTTCACACGCACGGCACATGCATGTACACAGGCACATCACACAGACAGAGGCCAAATTGCTGCGAGCGTGCCTGCATGGGGCACTTTGGCAACAGCTATAAGATCTGTGGGCCTGTGCTGAGGGCATACCAAACTAGCAGAGAGGCCAAAACCTCTTTGACCATAATGTAAAATAACAGCTAAGCGATCTCGAACCACCACAGGTTCCGAGCACAGCGGATATCAGACTTGGGCATATGCAGCTTTACCACAACCTGTTCACCACAAGACACATACTTTCCTTCAACGTAGGACGGAAAACGTCAAAGATGATCTTTAAAAAAGAGCACCTAAAAAAGAGAGCCTAAGCAAGCTGTTAATATGTACAGCAGCACAGAGTAATAATAAACATACAGTGACCTTGTAAAGGTTCAATACAATGCACTACTCTATGTAAAAATGTGTTATTACTAGGGCACTGACTTTAGCATATGTGGGTTTTGCAGTTTCGAATCCCACCCTTTCCTCTCACTACATCTCCATTGATGGCTGAAGTGGGCTTGAATAAGGCACCTAACCGCACAGGGCAGGCAGGGAGCGAGAGAGAGAGAAAGAGAGAGAGAGAGAGAGAAAGGGGGGGGGTGGGCAGGCAGACAGGGAGCAAGAGAGAGAAAGAGAGAGAGAGGGAGAGAGAGAGAGAGAGACAGACAGACAAACAGGCAGGCAGGCAGGGAGCGAGAGAGAAAAAAAGAGAGAGAGAGAGAGACAGACAGGCAGGCAAGAATTTGAGACGATTCGTGTAATGAATTGTTGAGAGGGGACCATTCGAACAAAACGTTGGACCATTAGTAGAAGGCATGGGGCGTTTCGTGCAGTACCTGAGGATTTTTCGTCGAAGACCTAAGGACGTTACGTTCAACCCATGCAGACCTTTCGTTTAACTGGGCAGATGTTTAGTTTAGTCTGCCTATTTTATTAGCCTATTATTTTTATATTTTATCAAACTTGTGTGCCTACCACCACAATGCAATGAAAACAAAAATCGAACCGTGTAGAAAGTGTGTGCGTGCGTCTCTATTTTTTTTTAATTAATTTTTCATTTTAGTTCAGTTTTTTATCATTAGGCCATTTCATAGCCTATTTTATAAATATACTATATCGTAACGGACAGCCTCTGCCTCCTCCGGAGTGAGATAGCAGCGTTACCCCCTGTGCACTACATCTGTCTATATATATATCTGAGTTATTTCTAATGTGTTGGTTACTGATTTGTATTCATTTTTGGAAAGGTAAAGGCAGTCTTATTGTTGCCTAGCTGGCGCCCATGTCATAACTTAAAACAGTCGGTTGCACCGCCGCTACAATACCGACGAAATGTTTTAAAATGTAGGCTTACAACAGTAGGCTAATTTAAAGGTAAGGGATAATGTATTGTCCCACATGACTATAAGAAAATATTGCCTATACGGGACGAATAAGACCCCCGATGCCGAAGGCAGAGAGCTGTTATTCCGCTCCGAAGGAAATATATTTCCGTAGTCATGTGGACAATACATTATCCCGCTTATCCCGCCTTTACCAACATTAGAAAGCATAGAATACACAGTTAACCAGTAGTTTATAGTAACAGGTTTATTGCCATTTTATAGCGTGCGCAAAGAAAGATAGAAAAGAAAGATATAAAAAGATATAAAAAGAAAGAAAGGAGTCGCACACTGGAGTTGAATGCAGAATCAAAAGCTGCCATTTACAATTGTCCGAAGACGTCAAACTGGTCCTGGATTAACGCATCACTGTTACGTTATTTGTTCTACTGTATGCATCTAGGCCTATATTCGTTATAAAAACAGATATCTTAGAATGAGGTCTTATGAATGGTCCACCATGCTTAATTCCATAAAGCATGCCAAATGAACTTGAAAGAAATGCGAAATGAAAACAGCGTGTCAATGCAAGCTCTTTTTTTTTAATCATAAATACAGTATGAAATAGTGATGTGAGCTGTTGAGAACAAGCGCACAAGTCTGCAAACAAGGGTTTTGCAAAAGTGCACTACTAAAAATAAGACAAGATATTCGTTGTGATGATTTGAGTTATTTCTAATGTGTTGGTCACTGATTTGTATTCATTTTTGGAAAGGTAACGGCAGTCTTATTGCTGCCTGACTGGCGCCCATCTCATAACTTAAAACTAAAGTCGGTTGCACCGCTACAATATCGACGATTTTTTTTAAAAATGTAGGCCTACAACAGCTTTAAAGGTAAGGGATAATGTATTGTCCACACGCAGTGGTAGAACGCAGGTATACGGAGTATACCCACTTCTAAATTTTAGGGGATTCAGTATACCAACTTAAAATTGATTGATCCATTATTTAGAATGGCATAAATATATACAGTATACCCACTTCAAAAAATGCGAGAATATACAGTATACCCACTTCAAAAAAGTAGACTACACCTAGACTACAAATATTTCCCTACGGGGCGAATAACACCCCCAATGCCGAAGGCGGAGTGTTGTTATTCCGCTTCGAAGGAAATATATTTTCCGTAGTCACGTGTGGAGAATACATTATCCCGCTTATGCCGCCTTTACCAACATTAGAAAGCATACATAGTAAACCAGTAGTTTATAGTAACATGTTTATTGCCATTTTATAGCGTGCGCAAAGAAAGATAGTTCGTGGAACGCTCATAATTCAAAAAGAAAGAAAGGAGTAGCACACTGGAGCTGAATGCAGAATCAAAAACTGTATTAAACAAAGCCGAAAAAAGTAAATAAAACCGACAGACAGGGGACAAACGTTTCGGTCAGCCCATCATCTTCCTTTTCTTCCTTTTCATGCTGCTCTTGGAATTATGCACCGAGCAATACGCTCAGGATATGACATTGGCGCGGACGCCACCCCACCATTACGCGCATAATTTAAAAAGGTTAACAAGCAACAGAGTCTGGCTACTTTCTAACTTGTTACAGCCACATTGCGCTTCAAACTGTTTGCAGGCTGCCTCGTTCACTGCGCGATATCTACTAAACTCGGGTTCATAACAGGATCATTTCTATCTGATCTGCGACAGTATTCCAGGCTACTTCACCCTTAAGGAAACTATCAAGGAACTCCTCACTTGTTACTCACATACTAGTGTTAATAAAATATGTCACGACAGCGGCCGGCGGACAGTGACAGTTTGCTTTCTTGAAATAACAACATTCGGACAATAGTGTAGACTTGTGCGCTACACGCTGGGGTGGGGCAGGGCTGCTGTAGGTATCCATTGCGCGCGGCCAGTCGCTTTGGGAACTGTGTGTAAGTTGCATTTGGGTAGGCTATTGCGCGTGTTATAGTTGATTAAGTAATTGACGAGCCAACGTCCGGCAGCAGTGGCTGAGTGTGTAACTTAACTTAACTTTTGTAGGCTACTATCGTCCGAGTGTCTCCAGATTGTGATTATTTATTCATTTATTCAAAGAAGATAGCAGTTTACAGACGCTGCTGGTTGCATGGATATTGTGGTGGTTTTCCCTCCTAATTGTATTTTATGAAATTGTAAAAATAAAACTACCATAACCTTTACTCCCGTTGTCTGTCGTTCCTGAATCGTGGTCTAAATTTCACCTCTTACAATAGTGTCCAGTCCAGTGAATGATCCTGCATCCATGGCTAATTGGATAAAGCATACTAAGTGGATTTATCACATGTGAAACGAGAAGGCAGAAAGTGCAATTAGTTAATAAATGAAACAGTGTACAGGTCAGTGCTGGTAAAAAAAGAGTTTTAATGACTTGCACAAAGTTGATGCTCGTTTGGTGAACTTCAAAACCTGCGCTGTATTCAATAAAAGCTGGGCATAACGCACATAAAGGACTGAAAATGAAAATACCCCTATATGTGGTACATATTCTATGTTGTAGCCTACTTCAGTTGTTGGTACCCAGACTTGCATTTTTGTCGAGTAATGTCCATTTGAACCTCACGTGAAAGTAACGGGGATTGTGCTGCATTTGGTGGATGGAGCTGATATTACGCACATAATTCTACTGAATAAACATCCAACTGCGACCCAAACGGTAACTTGTCGTGGTAGTCTATGTCGAATATGCCTTAATTTGGCTGTTTGCTATTCGCCTCTGGCATCATCCGAGCATGTGTAGTGCGAGACGCCATTATGACCGTTGCGCGTAAATATTTGCAAGAAGATGGGGCCGTCAAACACAGTAGGCTATGGATACTTATTTAACAACTTTAATGAAGATGTCATGTAGACAGTTTGACGGCCCCTTCCATAGGACAGCATCCATCCATCTATCCATCCCTTCCTCATCTTTACGCGCAACGGTAATAATAGCCATTACTTTTCTTGTAGACGTTGCGCGTAATATTTTATTCATCATCGACTTATTTCAAGCAGCATTCCACTGTCCACTCTGCGTGGCCCTGTTGAAAGGGTTGCCTTGTCTATGCGGGAAGGGCAATTTGCATGACAAGACTTCATGCCCATTAGCGGACACTTTGTTCTCAACAACTTCCCATTAAGAAATGTGTATTCTGAATGTGCTTGTCGCCGTTTTCAGCAAGCCTGGCGTCGCCATGAGGACCTGATGTTTTCCACAGAAAACATGCATGGTTGCCACCACTTAAAAAGGTGCTTGGAGAGGAGGCAAAACTGGTACAATTTAGGCTGCATTAAAGCATACACGTTAGCTTTCACGTTGTGCGATGGATGGAGACAAGTTTGGAATCGCTCCCTCTCTCTCCCTCTCTCGCTCACACACACACGCGACGTAATTCTCTGCACTCTTTGCAAGACTCTACTGTCACTTGACTCGTCTTATTGGATACCAGCCAAAATTGTAAGCTAGATAGCCAATAGTTTCGATTGTGCTGCTTGGACTGGAGGTATTTAAACTGCTAAAATGTAGGCTGCATTAAAGCATCCGCACGTTTCAACTTTCACGTTGTGCGATGGGTGGAGACAACTTGGGAATCGCTGTAAGTTAGAGATTTTTTTAAAACATAGGCTGGCAAGATGTAAATGACCTGCACTGCTTGAAAAATACGATCGACTATGTGCCTCAGGGATCTTAAATACTAAAAACTAATAGGCGGATGGCGGGTGGATTCGGTTTTGGAAATTGGAGAAAAAACATTAGGGCGGGTGGATAGCAGGTAGATTAGAAATTCTAAGAAGCGGTTGCGGATGAAATAATACATCCACCGCGCACCTCTAGGCCTACTCCACACGTAGGTATATTCCAGACCTACAGAAGACGGTAGCTAGAAGCGTTCATCTAAAAAGTTACCAGAAAGTCAGAAAACTCGCTGCATGACAACCAAATGTGCTCAGTAGACGCACGCTGCCCTGATTCAAAGCGACAAGGCTGTGCTTGGTCCCGCCTCTCTGCCCGCAGCTGGGGCTACTCAAATACTGTTCCAGAAATGTAAGGAGTAGAAAGTAACATAGGCCTACAGATATTTGTCAAAAAATGTAACGGAGTAAAGTAACGGCGTAAAAGTGAAAAAAAGCTTCTCAAATATTGTTCCAGAAATGTAAGGAGTAGAAAGTAACCTAGATAATTGTCAAAAAATGTAACGGCATAAACGTACAAAACCGACAACATACCAGTTAAAATGAGTAGGCCTAAGTACATTTTATTTATGAAGCACATCTGAAAACAGCAAAAAAAAACAGTTGATTTACATACTAGATCACTAGATAGGCCTACTAGATACATTACTAGAGAGAGAGAGAGAGAGAACGCGCTCCTATGCAGTGTTAATATAGCGATTTCACTTCTCTCTCTCGCTCTTAGTATTTTTGTTTTTGTTTTACTGTAGCCATGGACTTAACACGGGTGCAGGGGTTCTATAATGTTTTCCGACACTGTTATTTTTTCTGCCTCATGCGCGAACTATTTATTGTCATTCAGTTTGTGCCATTATTAGGCCTAGGCCTATATGAATCGCGGGTAAATCAGTTTTACCACATATTTAGACTTCGAACAAAAGAAATATTCCTAGGACACACGGGAATAATAGGATATAAAATAGGCAGCCTGACTGGATCGATGGACGATTTCCAACAATAAAAGACAGGCTATGAAACAAAATAGGCAGCTACCAGCTTATTCAATTAATAAAACTATAGCCCAAGAACATTGCCTCGCCGGGCAGAGAGAGAGAGAGAGCGGTCCTATGCAGTGTTAATGTAACGATTTAACTTCTCTCTCTCTCTCTCTTTACTGTAGCCATGGACTTAACACAGGTGCATGGGTTCTGTAATGTTTTCAACACTGTTATATGCATAGTGCTCTGGCTCATGCGCGAACTTTGTTGTCATTCAGAATCAGAAACATCAAAGTGTCGGCAGACAGCATTCTCTTGTTGCTGGTGCTTCGCATCTAAAAAGTTACCGCCCAAGAACATTGCCTCGCCGGGCAGAGAGAGCGAGAGAGAGCGCGCTCCTATGCAGTGTTAATGTAACGATTTAACTTCTCTCTCTCTCTCTCTCTTTACTGTATGGACTTAACACAGGTGCATGGGTTCTTTAATGTTTTCAACACTGTTACATAAGCCTAGTGTTCTGGTTCATGCCGAACTTTGTTGTCAAAAAATGTAAGGGCGTAAACGTAGGCTAAATTGTCAAAAAATGTAACGACGTAATCGTAAAAACAACAACAACATACCAGTAAAAACAAGTAAGTACATTTTATTTATAGATTTACATGTTTAAATCAACAAAAAACAAAACTTAACAGCTGATTTAGGCCTATTTAAATAGGCTAGACAAAACCGTTAAAACACCAGTAAAAACGAGTAAGTACATTTTATTTATAGATTTACATGTTTAAATCAACAAAAAACAAAACTTAACAGCTGATTTAGGCCTATTTAAATAGGCTAGACAAAACTGTTAAAATGAACATATTTAAATAGACAAAACCGTTAAAATGAGCATTAAAAAAGCGGATTCTAAGAAAACCCGCATTAAAAAAGCTGATTTACATTTCTAATATAGGCAGACTGAAGGGACCTTTAGTTGAAACCTAAGGATCTTTAGTTCAATTTTAAGGACCTTTCGTAGGCTTTTGCGGTAGACGGACCGTCCTCGACTAAAGATCCCCTGCCTTATACAAATTGTCCAACGTTTTGTTCGAATGGTCCCCTCTCAAGAATCCATTCGACGAAAAGACCTGTACCCGCAGGCAAGCAGGCAAGCAGGCAGGGAGCGATATAGAGAGAGACAGAGACAGAGAGAGAGAGAGACAGACAGGCAGACAGGCAGGAAGGCAGGGAGCGAGAAAGAGTTCTTAATGCATGTGTGTGTTTGTGTGTGTGCGTTCGTGTGTGTTTAATGTTCTTAATGCGTGTGTGTGTGTGTGTGTGTGTGTGTGTGTGTGTGTGTGTGTGTGTGTGTGTGTGTGTGTGTGTGTGTGTGTGTGTGCGTGTGTGTGCGTGTGATATTCTTAACACATGTCTGCTTAATGTTCCTAATTGACCGTAATGTCCTTCTATGTTATCTGTACGCTTTGGCAACACTGTTACCAATAGGCATGCCAATAAAGCATATTTGAATTTGAATTTGAATTTGAGAGAGAGCGGGAGAGAGAGAGAGAGAGAGAGAGAGAGAGAGAGAGAGAGAGCTCAAATGAGCTCAAATGCCGGGGTGCGAGCTCATGACAGCTCATGACAGCTGTGGTCTTGTGGTTTGGGAGGTGGTCTTTGGATCAAAGGGTTGCAGGTTCTAATCCCTTCCTTACCTCTCCCTACCCCTGAGTCTAATGGCATGCGTGCATGCATACATACATGTGTCTTTTTGTGTGTGTGAGAGAGAGAAAGGGAGTGGGGGATGGGGGGTACGAACATGGACATGATATCAAGATCAGACCTCCAGATAGTCAGCTGTGACGAGCAAGAGGAGTGTGTGCCATGCCGTTGACAGGATGAGGTTAAAGGTGGTTGCGCAATCCTCTAAAAAACCCCCTCTGCTTCTTACCTCGATATCTGTGGTGGCATCACAGATCTTGTAGACATTGCCAAAGTGTCCTCTGCATGCAAACGGTTGACGCATTATTGCAAAAAGGTTTTAGTTTATTATCGATATAAAAAAGAATAACTCATAGTGCTCATGTTGTTGTGCATGTCTGTATGTTTGTGTGTGTGTGTGTGCATGTCTGTGTGCGTGTGTGTGTGTGTGTGTGTGTGTGTGTGTGTGTGTGTGTGTGTGTGTGTGTGTGTGTGTGTGTGTGTGTGTGTGTGTTTGTGTGTGTGTGTGTGTGTGCGTGTGTGCCTGCGTTTGTATGTGTGTGTGTGTGCCTTAACTAATACAAATGAAAATAAAGTTGGCCACCTTGCAATATCCAAAGGAAAGTGCTGAAAATAATGATTGAAATGCACATAGAGAGTCTATGGCTGGGAAAATTAGGCCTATTGTGATGTCAGGGTTTTCACAGTGGATTACAGACCAGAAGGTCTATTTAAAAAGATTAAAACTGGAGACCATCTATGTCCTCCAAATTTCAAAATGTTCTCTGTTTTTCAGAATGGCAGACTTTCACACATTTTTCTCAATACTGTAAGGCCATAATTATTGTAGGAGCCACATGTTTAGCTGATTTTTCTTGCACTCATGCTTCCTTGTTTTTGTGCATTTTGTGAGAGTGCGACCCCTTTAGGTGGAGAATGGTACCACCTCAATAAAAGAGATGCCAGCTGCGCATGACGGGAGGAGAGCAGGCCGCAGAGATACAATTCTTGACCTCGCCCGCTCGAAACACCTGCCTGACACGCTCCTGCTTAATTGTCTTGCAGTTGTGAAATAATAGACTTAATAATTTCTGCATCTCATTGCATCTTTTGTTTGTACTTATTTTTATTTGTAATAAAACCGGACACATTCATGGATGAAACCATCTCATTGGATTTTTGAAACCATCTCATTGGATTTTTGGGTGTGAGTCTGCAAAACCTGCCTTCTCAAAACGGAAAATAGATAGGACTTTAGGACGGCTACAGGAAAAGCCAGAAACTGTTTTTCTGCCAGTACAATTATCAATAAAGATTACCTATTTTTCAGTTAAATGTGTGTGTGTGTGTGTGTGTGTGTATGTGTGTGTGTGTGTGTGTGTGTGTGTGTGTGTGTGTGTGTGTGTGTGTGTGTGTGTTTGTGTGTTTGTGTGTTTGTGTGTGTGTGTGTGTTTGTGTGTGTGTGTATGTGCGTGCGTTTGTGTGTGTTTGTGTGCGTGCGTTTGTATGTGTGTCTGTGTGCCTGACTGCGCTTTTTTCAAGCGTGTGTGGCCAGTGTGCTTCTTTACATTCACTGACATAGACACAGTAGACCGGGTGTGTGTGTGTTGGGG
This sequence comes from Engraulis encrasicolus, assembly GCF_034702125.1. Classification (NCBI taxonomy): domain Eukaryota; kingdom Metazoa; phylum Chordata; class Actinopteri; order Clupeiformes; family Engraulidae; genus Engraulis; species Engraulis encrasicolus. Next base: position 48,532,800 of record NC_085880.1, on the reverse strand, counting down.
GGGTAAGGTGGCGGGGTTTGGGGGGGGGACTAAATGATGTGGAGGAGTGGGGGGATGAATGAGGGGGTGAGCGGGGGTAGGGGGGGCAGAGTGGGTGGTGGGGGGGAATGAGTCGGGGTTGAATTAGGGGCTGGGGGGGGAGAATAGTGTGTGGGGGGATGAGTGAGGTGGTGGGGGTAATAGTGGGGGGGTTCAGCGGCGAAGAATAGTGTGTGTGTGTGTGGGGGGGGGTACGTTGAGTCGGGGGGGGGGGTTGACCTACCAAACTTATCACATTGGATAGGGGGTGGGCGAGTATGTTGTGGGGGGGTGGGGATAGAATGAGTCAGGGGGGGTGAGCGTGGGGGACAGATTAGTGGGGGGGTGAGTGAGGGGTGGGGGGACAGAGTAGCATGGGGGGGATGAGTGAGGGGGTTGGGGGACAGAATAGTGGGTGGGGCAGAATAGTGTGTGGGGGGGAGATGAGTGAGGGGGTGGGGGGCAGAATAGTGTGTGTGGGGAGGGATGAGTGAGGGGGTTGGGGGCAGAATAGTGTGTGGGGGGAGATGAGTGAGGGGGTGGGGGAGGCAGAATAGTGTGTGGGGGGAGATGAGTGAGGGGGTGGGGGAGGCAGAATAGTGTGTGGGGGGAGATGAGTGAGGGGGTGGGGGAGGCAGAATAGTGTGTGTGGGGGAGATGAGGNTGGGGGAGGCAGAATAGTGTGTGTGTGTGTGGGGGGGAGATGAGGGGGTGGGGGAGGCAGAATAGTGTGTGGGGGGGGAGATGAGTGAGGAGGTGGGGGAGGCAGAATAGTGTGTGTGGGGGAGATGAGTGAGGGGGTTGGGGAGGCAGAATAGTGTGTGGGGGGAGATGAGTGAGGGGGTGGGGGAGGCAGAACAGTGTGTGTGGGGGGGGTGAGGGGGTGGGGGAGGCAGAATAGTGTGGGGGGGGGTGAGGGGGGGGGGAGGCAGAATAGTGTGTGGGGGAGAGATGAGTGAGGGGGTGGGGGAGGCAGAATAGTGTGTGGGGGGGGGTGAGGGGGTGGGGGAGGCAGAATAGTGTGTGGGGGGAGATGAGTTAGGGGGTGGGGGAGGCAGAATAGTGTGTGGGGGGGAGATGAGGGGGTGGGGGAGGCAGAATAGTGTGTGGGGGTAGATGAGTGAGGGGGTGGGGGAGGCAGAATAGTGTGTGTGGGGGGGGTGAGGGGGGTGGGGGAGGCAGAATAGTGTGTGGGGGGAGATGAGTGGGGGAGGCAGAATAGTGTGTGTGGGGGGGGGGTGAGGGGGTGGGGGAGGCAGAACAGTGTGTGGGGGGAGATGAGTGAGGGGGTGGGGGAGGCAGAATAGTGTGTGGGGGAAAGACACTGTAGAGCAGGGGAAAGATGAGCAGGGGATAAGGTGGGCACACACGCACGCACACTCACCCTTGCTTTATGCAAAAAAATGTAGGGCTGAAAAACTTTTGGTCAGTAATCTAATGTGAAAAGTTTGGCAGGTCAATAGCCTTTTTTCAGCAGTCAATTGTGTATGTTGGTGGGTGCGTAACATTGGTTAAAAACCTACAAAACGGTTATTTTTCCTTTATAGAATACATGTCAGTGAAAGAAGATGTGATACATTATGTTTCATATTAGTCTTAGATGAGAAGAAACATTTTTGTTAAGATTTATGTAAAGGTTTATATGTCAAATATCCTCCGGTGTGACTGTAACATTAATGAAACCTGGAATATAATTTATATATAAATTAACCAACAACATTTTTAATAATGTATGAAGCATTTAGAAAAAGGACTTAAGTGATTGCATAAATATTAACTTAATATTAAGAAGGGCAGCTGCAAGGCCAACTACAAGGGTCTTAACACATTAAGATTAAACACAATATCAGCAGGCCCGTTTCTAGGATTTTGGGGGCCCTAGGCAAAGGGGTTGTCGGGGCCCTAGGCTATTTTTTTCCGGAGGGGGGGGGGGGGGGGGGGGGGGCGAGGGGGGCACCTGATGGGGCAGTCACGGCACAAGAATTTCTGTTTCGGATGGGCCAGACCATTTTTGGATGGCACTTCAGTCATTGTCACATAGCCTACCATTACAACATACAGTAATGTCACAGAATCCATGGAAACCTAGGAACAAACAAGTCACCTTACAGACAGTGTTGTGGCTAGGGCAACACATGTATGAAGGGCAATGAATGCATAAAAAGCAAGCATACATGTGTACACCAGCATTTTCTGTGAGGAAATGCAATCTAATTATTATGATAACTAGTCCCTACAGTTCATTTTATGAAACTTTATGAAGAAAGACCTGGGCAAATAAAGCCCATTCCATTCAGTAGGCTCATTTCTCATGAAGTAGGCCATAGGCTAATTAAATGTTCAGTTGTTTAACCTCTCACATGAAAGTAGGCCTATATGGCCCAATCAGGTTTTTTTTACCCTACCACGAAAATCATGATCATTGTGCAAAACGAAATATTGACTCATAAAACAATAGGCCTACAGTCCAGAAACTCAAGGCTGAGAAACGAATGAGCAGGCACAGTGGGGGTTTGGGGGGATGTGATATTGGTAAGCAAGGAACCCAATGGGGGTCTCCTCGACGAGATTTTTTTCATATCGCATCCATCACGCACTTGAAAATACAATCCAAATGTTCCCTAATATCGCAGCAAACACGAATAGGCTACTGTAGCGACCAAGGATCACTGAACAAGTTAACAACCACCTGCGTTACTCAGTGGTTGACAACGGTGTCAATTATAGGGGACCAATATCCCGGTGCCCTTACCTTGAGTTGTCTTGACCGCAGAATGTAGCCTATCCCAGAATGTATCCCAACCTATGACTGTAATCCACGCGTTTCCACAATCATGGTTCCAAATTCCAAGGTGTAATCCATAGTAATAGCAAGAAAGGCTATTGTGCTACAATTTAGCTATCCCACTCAAAGCACTTGTGTGACTCGTGTTATCCGATAGGCATTACATTGTTCATTCGTTTCTTCTTGCGTTTGTCCACATCCAAAACAGTTCCGTGTCGGGAAAATGCGCGTTACTGAACAATCGACGTTTGCCCAGTGCTTGTTACAGCACGTGGATTAATGCTTCACAGACGTTTTTGAAAACACAATACACTGTAAAGTCTAGGCTAAATGAAGCACCTTGCTGTCTGTGCGATGTCAACTGGCCTGGGACAGTTTGGTGGTTTGGCAGTACAGAGAGTTCAAAATTAACTTGTATTATAAAAGCAACTGTCTTGAGCCACAAATGTAGAGCGTACTGTAGGCTGAACTGGCGTCTGCGCAACACCCAGTGAGAGATTATGTCGCTTGATTTCCAGTTTGTATTTGCGCTGGATTTTGACGTTTGAACCAATTGGAAGGGGGGGCCCCTCCAGCTGGGGGTACTTTGACTGACTAAATTGTCGTTGCGCTGTTTGGCAATTGACATTTTCACGTTGTCGCTGATGCAAACCTATTGGGAGGGGGGCCCCCTCGAGCAGGGGGTATTAGAGAGGCGCTGTTGCTTACCTCGCAGCAGCGCCCTTCATACAGATGACAGTGCCTTATTGTAAAGCTATTTAAAATCGTCATTGCTGTTGGGTACATAACCTGTCGTCCTAGGGGGCCCCACCTACTCGGGGGCCCTAGGCAACTGCCTACATTGCGTACCTTAACGCAACGGGCCTGAATATCAGTATCAAGTTAGCAAGAGCTCAGATGTCAGTCATGTATACAAAAGGATTAAAATGGCCATAATGCAGTGAATTTCCTGTGGTGCGACTTCATTTTCCTGCGGTGTGACATGCCTATGCAATGTATTGATGCAGGACACATTTTCTCAAAAATGGCAAAAAATTAGGTGAAATTCCACGGACCATAAAGTGCTTTATTTTTTTTGTCCCTTTTGAGAGAGGGAGAGAGAGAGAGAGAGACAGACAGACAAACAGGCAGGCAGGCAGGGAGCGAGAGAGAAAAAAAAAGAGAGAGAGACAGACAGACAGACAGGCTGGCAAGCAGGCAGGGAGCGATATATATATATAGAGAGAGAGACAGACAGACAGACAGACAGACAGACAGACAGACAGACAGGCAGGCAGGGAGCGAGAAAGAGAGAGAGAGAGAGAGAGAGAGAGAGAGAGAGAGAGAGAGAGAGAGAGAGAGAGAAAGAGACAGGCAGGGAGAAAGAGAGAGAGAGAGCGAGAGAGAGAGAGAGAGAGAGAGTCAAGAGCTCAAATGCCGGGGTGCGAGCTCATGACAGCTCATGACAGCTGTGGTCTTGTGGTTTAGGAGGTGGTCTTTCGATCAAAGGGTTGCAGGTTCTAATCCCTTCCTTACCTCTCCCTACACCTGAGTCTAATGGCATGCGTGCATGCATACATAAATGTGTCTTTTTGTGTGTGAGAGAGAGAGAAGGGGGGTGGGGGGTGGGGGGTACATGGACATGATATCAAGATCAGACCTCCTGATAGTCAACTGTGACGAGCGAGAGGAGTGTGTGCCATGCCGTTGACAGGATGAGGTTAAAGGTGTTGCGCAATCCTCCCCTGTTGAAAACCCCCTCTGCTTCTTACCGCGATATCTGTGGTGGCATCACAGATCTTGTAGACATTGCCAAAGTGTCCTCTGCATGCAAATGGTTGACGCATTATTGCAAAAAGATTTTAGTTTATTATCGATATAAAAAAGAATAACTCATAGTGCTCATGTTGTTGTGCATGTCTGTATGTTTGTGTGTGTGTGTGTGTGTGTGTGTGTGTGTGTGTGTGTGTGTGTGTGTGTGTGTGTGTGTGTGTGTGTGTGTGTGTGTGTGCACTTAATATTGAGCCTGTATTGAAGCAGCTCCCCCTCTTCCTCTCCTCCCACTCTCTCCCCCTCTTCCTCTCTCACACACACATTCAAACACATACACACTCTCTTGCTCACATCCTCTCTCTGCATCTCTCGTTCACATGCACGGCATATGCATGCACAAACATATACGGAGTCATGCATAGAGAGACATGATCATGCACACATGTATATCAATACGCACAGGCACAGAGGCCAAACTGCTGCAAGTATGCATGCATGGGGCACCTCTTGTTCACACGCACGCCACATGCATGTACACAGACACAGCACACAGACAGAGGCCAAATTGCTGCAAGCGTGCCTGCATGGGGCACTACTCTATGTAAAAATGTGTTATTACTAGGTCACTGACTTTAGCATATGTGGGTTTTGCAGTTTCGAATCCCACCCTTTCCTCTCGCTACATCTCCATTGATGGCTGAAGTGGGCTTGAATAAGGCACCTAACCGCACAGGTCAGGCAGGGAGCGAGAGAGAGAGAAAGAGAGAGAGAGAGAGAGGGGGGGGGGGCAGGCAGACAGGGAGCAAGAGAGAGAAAGAGAGAGAGAGAGAGAGAGAGAGGGAGAGAGAGAGACAGACAGGCAGGCAGGCAGGGAGCGAGAGAGAAAAAAGAGAGAGAGACAGACAGACAGACAGGCAGGCAAGCAGGCAGGGAGCGATATAGAGAGAGACAGAGACAGAGAGAGAGAGAGAGAGACAGACAGACAGGCAGCAAGGCAGGGAGCGAGAAGAGAGAGAGAGCGGGAGAGAGAGAGAGAGAGAGAGAGAGAGATGTGGAGGAAATCTGGTATATAGAGTGACAGATTAGTTAGTGCTTGCACCTAGAGGATAATAAAAACGAACAGTATATTATATTACTTGCATTATATTTATATTACTATTATTACTTTTATATACTTTTATTTCTATTATATTTGTATGTTTCAGTTCTTACTTTTAAATATCTTAACTCTCTTATGTTGAACAGAGACACAGAACCCAAAGTGTGTGTGTCTGTGAATGAGGGCTGCTGTGCCTGACAGAGGCCCAGTCTGGGCGTTTTGCCAAATGCAGGTGTACATCACTGCTTTGACGGGGAGGCTTGTATGTGGGCAAGTGTGTGTGTGTGTGTGCGCAGTAGTGGCTAGGACCTGATAAGAAGTCTGGGAAGACTGCCAAGTGCAGGTGGCGCACATCACTGTCTTAACAGGGATGCATGTCTGTGTGTGTGTGTGTGTGCCTTAACTTACATGCCTATACCTTACAATGAAGAGAAGTAAGAAACATATTAAGTATTACATTAAGTTGACGTTAAATTGGTTTTTATTGAAGTCCTATTTATATAAAAAGATAAAGGTGGTCCCTAGATGTGACCATATACTAATAGAGTCCCTCTCCACATACAATGTGACTGACCAAGTCCAAGCTAGGCCAGACCGTCGTTGGGAAGTTTCCACTGTAAGAGACCAGGTGCGCGACCTTGAAGACTAGGGAGTGAAGGCGTCTGGGTGTCCAGGACCCCCTAGACGTCCATGAGGGTGACAGCTATAAAATATGACTTCAGCGGCTAGACTGCTTTTGATAGTGGCCTATGGACCTACAGTAACATAAAGTATCTTTGTGACAGCTAGCAACAGGTGTTGTTTAACCGCAAACTGCTTTAATTGGGAGCATTAGGTGCATCCTCGTGCCCGCGTTAGGAGAAGGGGCTACGTGGCTCCAAAAGAACAAAACAGGAGTTTCTTGTCCATATAGGCAGGGACACCGACAGAGGAGGCCCATGATTAGGTCCTCGTTACATAGTATTCATTGGATCAGAGGCCCTTTCAAATTGCTTTGTCTCAGGCCCAGTAGCGTCCCTGCATGTAGGGTCAAACATAAGTTACATATTGCAACTTCGTTAGGTCTGGACATAAGTTATAGATAACGAATTCTAGGTGACAGGGCTGATCCCATCTCCCAGTGTTAATGAGGAATATGATTTAAGCACCTATCAAAACTTCCCGTAAAGAGAACATCAAGAGGCGTATCTAGCTACCAAGCAAGACCAGCAGCTGCTTGGGACCCCCCAAGCGCCTAGATAATGAATAAGAGCCCATACTGTACTACAGTAGTGGTGAGTTTGGGGCAAATGTTCATTCGTTTGCATTTCGATTGGCGCCCCATCTGAACCTAGAAACGCCTCTGGAGAGCACAGGATATCACTTGTCAAAACCAATTAAAAACCCAAAATAGCCCTTAATTTATATTCTTTTTGGAAAACTCCCGTCGATAAATCCACGATTGTAAATTTCCCCGACATCTCATAACGTCATTTGAAATTTGATTGGCCGAGAGATGATCGGACCAGGTGGACAAAGGACAGGGATTGGTCAGGTGTACACGATGCCCCAGGCTTGGGAGCATAAAAGATGGACAGTCCAGAGCTCGGGAGGACAATGCCAACGGAATCCCAAGAGACAACCTGACGCATCTCCTCAGTTGATCAACTTTGCTGTCTGGCTTTGCAGTAAGTAATTCTCGACTTTGGTTTGTGGGACTTAGTTTATTGAAAATACTTAGTCTCTGGAAAAAACTTAGTCTCTGACAAAAACTTAGCCTCTGACAAAAACTTAGCCTCTGACAAAAACTTAGTCTCCAAGAAAAACTTAGTCTCCGAGGAAAACTTAGCCTCCGGAGAAAACTTAGCCTCCGGAGAAAACTTTGGTTTTACAAAAACTTGTTGTCTTGCTGAAATGTTTCAAGTCTAAGATGTATTGCATTGGAAAATTGTACGTTGAACTTGCTTCTACAATGTCCCTAACCTGAGTCGAGTTAATAAAAGTCTCCATCAACAAACTATGCCGGTGTATTTGCCTATTGAATGATTTGTCTCCTAACTTATTCGTATTTTACCCCATATTCACATGGCCTGGTGATTGACACATCGATTGGAAACCACGACAGAGAGAAAGAGACAGGCAGGGAGAAAGAGAGAGAGAGAGAGTGAGCGAGAGAGAGTGAGCGAGAGAGAGAGAGAGAGAGAGAGAGAGAGAGAGAGAGAGAGTCAAGAGCTCAAATGCCGGGGTGCGAGCTCATGACAGCTCATGACAGCTGTGGTCTTGTGGTTTGGGAGGTGGTCTTTGGATCAAAGGGTTGCAGGTTCTAATCCCTTCCTTACCTCTCCCTACACCTGAGTCTAATGGCATGCGTGCGTGCATACATACATGTGTCTTTTTGTGTGTGAGAGAGAGAGAAAGGGAGTGGGGGGTGGGGGGTACGAACATGGACATGATATCAAGATCAGACCTCCTGATAGTCAACTGTGACGAGCAAGAGGAGTGTGTGCCATGCCGTTGACAGGATGAGGTTAAAGGTGTTGCGCAATCCTCCCCTGTTGAAAACCCCTCTGCTTCTTACCTCGATATCTGTGGTGGCATCACAGATCTTGTAGACATTGCCAAAGTGTCCTCTGCATGCAAACGGTTGACGCATTATTGCAAAAAGGTTTTAGTTTATTATCGATATAAAAAAGAATAACTCATAGTGCTCATGTTGTTGTGCATGTCTGTATGTTTGTGTGTGTGTGTGTGTGCATGTCTGTGTGTCTGTGTGTGTGTGTGTGTGTGTGTGTGTGTGTGTGTGTGTGTGTGTGTGTGTGTGTGTGTGGCAGGGGTGATGTGCTCAGGGTGAGTGGAGAGGTAGGCCACCGTTACTGAGGCACACACACACACACACACACACACACACACACACACACACACACACACACACACACACAAACACACACGCACACGCACACACACACACACAGAAAACAAGGGGGGTCAGCAGATGAGCTGTGCATGAGACAGCGGGGAGGGGGTTCACTTGCTGCTGCAGTGCTTGGCAAACTCAGGCCCGGGGGCCACAGGCGGCCCGCTGATCCATTTCATCTGGCCCACAGAGCCTTTTAACCCTCCTGTTATCCTCAGATTTAGGTTACATCCGTGATCCTTGGGGTCATTTTGACCCCAGCCACTTAAATGTCTACAAAATCAGTAGAAGCAAAAACTTTTGCACCGGTCTATGCCTCAGATATTTACTGTTGCTCTGTTGGGGACATAAAAAAGCCCTTTAGATCCTCGCCTCGCCTCACCTCGCTTTGCCTTGCCTGGCCTGGCCTGGCCTGGCCTGGCTTGGCCTGACCTTAGCTTGCCTTGCCTTGCCTTGCCTTGCCTTGCCTTGCTTCTGGATGGCTGCCTCAGTATAGCACTACACAGGCGATTTTAGGGACACCTGGGGCCCCAAGCTAAAGTGGAGTGAAAGCAAAAAAAAAGAGTGAAAAAGAGTGAAAGAAAAAGGAGGATGGCATATAGAGGAGAGGAAGAGACAGAGGGTGGAGGGAGGAGTGGAAAGGTGGAAGAAGAGGTGGACAAAGAAGGATGGATGGAAAGATGGAAGAAAGCAGAGGGAGAGAGAGAGAGGGAGTGAGAGACATAAATCAATACTCACTGAATGAAAGTACGAGGCTGGGCCCTGCCGAGGCCTACTGGTAGGGCACTCGCCTGCCATGTAGATAGGTCATCAGCTGGGAAAATTAGGCCTTTCGTCCTACCACACTTTTCTCTGTGGATTACTGTCCAGAAGGCCTATTGGAAGAAATTAAAACATGGGGCCACGTCAATTTTTGCTCAGAATTCAATATGGCTGCCATTTTCCAAAATGACTTGTTTTCATACATTATGACATTGTACTATAAGGTGATATTCATGAAAGATTAACTACTTTCAGCACTATTCTGTTCTATTTCCTTATATGCATGTTTACAAAGGTTGACTAAACTAAAACAAATGAAAATAAAAGTTGGCCACCTTGCAATATCCAAAGGAAAGTGCTGAACATAATGATTGAAATGCACATAGAGAGTCTATGGCTGGGAAATTTAAGCCTATTGTGATGTCAGGGTTTTCACAGTGGATTACAGACCAGAAGGCCTATTGAAAAAGATTAAAACTTGGGGCCATCTATGTCCTCCAAAATTCAAAATGTTCTCTGTTTTTCAGAATGGCAGACTTTCACACATTTTTCTCAATACTGTAAGCCTTACAGTGTAAGGCCATAATTATCAATAAATATTACCTATTTTTCAGTTAAAATATAATATATATATAAATTAACCAACATAATTTTAATAATGTATGAAGCATTTAGAAAAAGAACTTAAGTGATTGCATAAATATTAACTTTATATTAAGATATGTGAATGTGAAAAAAAACTCAAGACAGTAATATTATCTACAAGTTCAATTTCGTAACACAAATTGTGTTCTGTGGGGTGACATGTATGTCAATGTTTGTGAACGAGCAGCTGCAAGGCCAACTACAAGGGTCTTAAAGACTGGCTCCTAACCAGTCAGTACCTCAGTTATTTGAGAGTGCTGTGGATGCTCAAGGTGACTATTAACCTCTTAATACGTCTTCATATTGCAATGTTTCTGTCACACAATGCTTAGGTTCATTTTATGGTGTCCTGTGGTGTGAGTGCTCTTATAGAAGAAAAAATGATTTTTTATAAATGAAAACACATTAAGATTAAACACAATATCAGTATCAAGTTAGCAAGAGCTCAGATGTCAGTCATGTATACAAAAGGATTGAAATGGCCATAATGCAGTGAATTTCCTGTGGTGCGACTTCATTTTCCTGCGGTGTGACATGCCTACGCAATGTATTGATGCAGGACACATTTTCTCAAAAATGGCAAAAATTAGGTGAAATTCCACTGACCATAAAGTGCTTTATTTTTTTTGTCAATTTTTTTCCCATTTTTTTCAATCAATTTTTTCATGAATTGGAAAAACGTTTGTTTTTTGTTTTTTGGCGTTACGCCCTTAAATGTCAACCACCCATGTGTAATTCAATCATTTTCTGACAACAATCCTTAAGATATTTCAAAGGTGCAAGATATATATTTACATCATTCTGTTGCCAACCTGCTCTTCAGGCCTGTATTGAAGCAACTGGCCCTGCACTTTATATTAGGCCTGTATTGAAACAGCTGGCCCTGCACTTTATATTAGGCCTGTATTGAAACAGCTGGCCCTGCACTTTAGGCCTGTATTGAAGCAGCTGGCCCTGCACTTTATATTAGGCCTGTATGGAAGCAGCTGGCCCTGCACTTTATATTAGCCCTTTTAATGTCAATGTTATTTTGGTGAAAATGCTCGATTTGGGCATCACATATTCAACAGGCTGTGGCTGGACAGTGGTAACCGATAGAGCCTAACTGTAAATTACAAAAATGTTGAGGAAGACCCAAAGTTTATTTTGGGAGTAAATATGCATACCTAATTAGCATATTATGACGTCATATGGGGCGGCCATTTTGAATTTTTAATTAGTAATGGAAAATATTGATAATTTTCAATAGATTTTTCAATAGATTATTGAATTTATTTAGAAATATGTGGCATCCCATTACTGTCATGTTGTGCACATACATTATGGTCAAGTAAAAAAGTAGTTTTAAGCCTAACATATAGTAAATATTGTGACTAATATTGTAATAATAATAACATAGCAAGAAACGGAATAACTGGGAGGTGTTGCCTGGAGTGCCAAAAGTGTTTGTATCTACCTGTGACTTTTTAGTCTGTGAATCTTCTCAGACAGGATAAGCACACATATTCAGTACACATATATGCCTATATAGCCTATTTTACTACACCTGTGACCTATATAGGCTACTGTAGGCTATTTGGATAAGGCACAGGGACAATGACCTCTGTATGCATAGGATCATCCTGGATGTTCATCAGCATAGCTCAGTGAATGAATGTTACAGATTGTCACTTACATTTCACAGAACTAATGGGCACAGTGTCAAGATAATGGGCATAAAACAGGCCTAATTTGTATCATGAGGTGTACCCTCGTGAAATCAGTTCCAGGAAAAGGGGTGGAGAGGCGGAGCAAATCAGCACCACCTCTCCTGTTATCTCAGCTCTATTGACTTATAAACTGCTTCTATTCATTTTGGTATCGTAGGCTACTCTTAGGCATACTGAAATGGGTCAAAAATACACACAGCTCAATTAGGCCGACGTTATCACGTTATAGTATACGTTATAAGTAACACCTAAAGTCGACCACCTGAAGGCGATAAGAAGCGGCACCCTCCCCCCTCACGCATACTCATGAACGGCGTGACGTTTTCCATGTGCGTTACGCCCATTTGTGGGGGAAAACAACACATGCAAGTCAATTGGTGATGTTGGGGATTAATAAACGAAAGATACGGACCTGTAGACTAGCGTTGTTCACGCGCAACGTGCCGAAAACGTGTTGCGTTGCCGGTTGTTCAAATAATATAGCCAAACAGCCGTGGCTGAAGCATGGAATGTGTTCATTTTGGATAGCCAATGTAGCATGTAAATCAATGAGACATTCGGTTTGTTTTCACCCATAAAGGGGCGTAACGCAAATTTAAGAGCAAAGTACCCGGATGACCGTTCATGAGTATAGCGCAGCGCTTTCGCCTCCAGTCTCTCCGGTTCCGCCCCCTCTTCCATGCTGCTTTAGTGACTAGACAAACTCTAATAAAAACAGTCCAACCATGGTGACCAGCCCAGTTTTCAAAAAGTCTAAAATATTCGTGTTATAGGCTAGGGTATGCGTCTTCCTTTCGCCATGCGCGACGGTGAAAAAAATATTTCCCCAAGCCATGTATCGAATTTCTACGGGATGTACAACGTCTAACAGGATAATCCATTCTTTTTTGTAGCAGTGGTTTTACTTACTGTCTTTCATAGAGGGAAATGACATTCTTTATCTTAATGTTTTAGCTTTTTCGCCTAGGGGAAGACGCACGTCAAAGTTCACGACCAAGTGAAATATAGCCTATTTCTATAAACACATGATGACTGCAATCACTTTAGGGGCGACATATGGCATTGTATTGCATATAAAACGCATGACAAGATAGGCTACTTGGTGGTTGCCTGTGCTATTTAGAGGTTTATTCAGTGAAATTACGCATATCGCCCTGTGGGTTTGGATGACAACGCTTCTCGCATGTTCTAAGGAAATCCCCCGTAACCATTTACAAATCGCCAAGCAAACACATTCTCACAACCCCGCAAATGTTCATTAGTTTGTGATCAGGATCATAATGTTTCCTAGGTCTACATGTTTCTGTGTTTGACAGGGGAGGTCCCAAACAGCCGATTGATCGTCTGTGTTGCAATCTCAGCAGCAACATCTTTTTTCTTATAATAACGGCTGCAATTACTTGAGGGGCGAAATACGCAATTGCATTGCACACAAAACATCAAGACAAGTTGTCGTCTGGGGGCAGGCCTACTTGCTTCAGATTTATTCAGTGAATGAAACCAGTCGCATGGGTTCAACTCGCTTGGAACAGGGCTTCGCCTTCGCATCGCGTGTGTTCAAATGGGAACTCCTCTGCGTAATGAAGTCTCCAAACAAACCACTTCTCCCAATCCCGAAACAGTCCATTGAGTTGTGGTTAGGATCATTTATGTTTGTAAAACTGTTTATGTATGTAAAACTGACGCCATGCTTCTTTGTGTTTGGCAAGGGGATCTATTTTACTCCCTATTCGAATTGGCTGTTCTTCTCTGTAGCCACGGCTAAGCTAGCAATAGGAGACGCATTGCCTAAGGCCATATTATAAATGTCTACACATATACAATCAACTTGTGGGAAAATATAATGTCACTACGCATAAACCACCAAGACAAATTGCATTTGGAATGTATTTGGGCTTGAATTAGAGGAAATTATGTGCACAATCTCACAACGCAGATCCTCCTTTGTTTTGAAATAGTGACTTGCAACGCACTTCCGCGTCTGGGTTTTCAGATGGAAATTACTCGAAAAAAATGCACTGAAAGGGATCGAAATTCTTAGAAAGGATTGAAGTACCACATGTCTGCCACCCAGTGGAAAGGAGTATGGACAAGATTGTTCACTCTATTCAACTTGACAGCCCACCTAATTCAATACCGCGACCTGCCGCAATTTTGCGACAACGGCAGTAAAAGGGTTAATATTAATTGTCCTTCATCCTCATTGGCATACCTTCATGTAAAGCCTTGTTTCAAAGCCTTGTAGATGGCGTCGCAGGTCTCTGGTACAATTCGGGCCACTGTTGAATGTCCCACTCTAAACAGGTATGACAGGCTTTTGAAGCTGTCCCCTGTGAGTTATTAGCATTAGGTTCTATCATGCTTAGAGGATATTAGCTAACATGTTTAACATTATCGTTATTATTATTGTTGTTGTTACTAGGCCTACAGTCGGTCCCCCTACAATGCACACCCTTTACCGAGGTAATGCCACGTCATCCACCTCGGTACGTACCGGGCCTAGCTGCAGTGTACCCAAACAACCGCCGGGTGGCACTTGGGAGCGCTCGCTATACGCTTTACCACGTGGTAGTCTCTCTCTCTCTCTCTCTCTCTCTCTCTCTCTCTCTCTCTCTCTCTCTGGCCTACAGCTTACCTATTGCAGCGCTCCCGTGTGAGCTTGGACGTCCAAAATGTTTATTACCATATGGAATATTTTACGATGCTGACGGCATATTAATATCCAAGTGAGGAGTTCGTTGACAGTTTCCAATTCCCCTCATGTGGCGCACAGTGCTCCGCATGTAGCAGGATCGATAATGATGGTCAGGGCGCACAGCAGTGCTTGGTTTGCTATGTTTTTTTTTCCCTGGAATACTGTCGCCGATTAGATAGAAATATTCCTGTTATGAACCCGAGTTTAGTAGGCTAGATATCGCGCAGTGAACGAGGCAGCCTGCAAACAGTTTGAAGCTCAAGGTGGCTGTAACAAGTTAGAAAGTAGCCAAACTCTGTTGCTTGGTAACCTTTTTAAATTATGAGCGTTCCACGAACTATCTTTCTTTGCACACGCTATAAAATGGCAATAAACATGTTATTTTAAACTACTGGTTAACTATTTATGCTTTCTAATGTTGGTAAAAGCCGTATAATAAGCGGGATAATGTATTGTCCACACGTGACTATCGGAAAATATTTCCCTTCGAAGCGTAATAACACCCCTCCGCCTTCGGCGTCGGGGGTGTTATTCGCCTCGTCGGGAAAATATTTTCCTATAGTCACGTGTGGACAATACATTATCCCTTACATAGGCCTATTCACCAGCACGCACCGATTCAGCGGATAGCCTAACAACATGCCTATAAATTGTGTGAGAACACCTCCAGGAAGTAGGAAGAGACATGAAAAGAATAGCCTAAATAATGTAATGAATTTTCTTTTTAAAAAAAAAAAAAAAAAAAATGATGATCGGATGAATTGCATTAGGCCCTAATGTGCAAGCTCTGACAAAATGCAAATTGAGTGTAGCCAGAAGCCATACCGATTATCGCATGGCAAGATTTGAAACGTCTAATATTGCAACTTCAGACTTGTTGTCTGGCTGTGGATAGGCCTACTTTTTTCGTTTGGTAAAAATTACTGAGAGTGCAATACACCTCACCGCAGTAACCTAACAGCGCTTCGTTTGAGCGTGTATTTGGCTATTTATCACACATCGCCAACAGCTGGGGCGATAACCTAACCTACACTTCCCTAATGAATTTAATGTTGTCACATTGGCAAAAATTAGCAAGCGACTGATATTGCTGTTTTCGTGCTCAAATTAAGTGTAACCAACTGTCGGGTTATGTGTCGCAGGTGAGAAAGTGCGCATTTTTCCAGCGACACCTCTCCTTGTTACCAAATACCCTGGAGAGTACTGTACACCACAAATAGGCCTACGCCAAGACACAAATATTGAGTTTTAAAATAATATTTATTAACTAACAGAAATCTAAAAGAGTCCCGGGGCACCCCAAATCTATACAAGTCCGAAATTCCAAATTTCATTGGAGATCCCCCCCCACAGTCATCCGTTCCGAAGGAGGCGGAGGAGCGGTGGCCAGATGTCCATCCATTGCGAGGCTGGGGAGACAGGAAGAGCTTGGTGACAGTAGGCTTGATTCCATAGGCAGTCCAAATGACACTCACTTCCATAATTAAGTAGGCTACGCAGGTAATCGCTGCACTTATTCCACGTGATTTACAACACTGCACTCGCTAGTCTAGGTTAAACGTTAGGGGTGAAGTTGCACAGCACTCGCACACGGCACGGCTCACTGCAAACAATGTGTGCTGCGATTCACCTGGGTAGGCCAGCGGTGTTAAAAGTGTGTCCAAGTACAACTGGGTTTGGAGAGAGAGAGAGAGGGGAAATATATGCTGGGAAATATATGCAATGTCATCTCATAATCATGGAGTTCCTCATGCGATTTCATCTGGGTCAGTCAGAAATGCACCTTGCGCACCGGGAAGTGTGTTTTTTTCAAACAAGAAAACTGGTTCATCATATGCATGGCTTAAACTGACTTTAATGTTTGCCAACGTGCTATAGTTTTCCTCTCATAATAGCACCTGGCGACTGTGACCACAGTTAGATGACCTCGCGCGCGTAAACCCCATTAAAATATAGCCTAGCCTTCTGTGGCTATTCAGAGCAATATGAACCAATCAGGTCGGCGTTGCTATTAAGCAAAATACATCCCTGATGTCTACTTAACTAAAATAAGATGCATTTGTCTAATATTTGGAGACATCGCCTTGCTCTTTCTGCGGGGAATTAAGCGCCTCTCTCCCTCGCTCTCTCTCTCTCCCTCTCTCGCCCACACACACACACACACACACACACACACACACACACACACACACACACACACACACACACACACACACACTGTTTGGAGAGGACGCATTTAAACTGTAACAGTTTAGGCAGTAGGGGAGAGCAGGGACTCATGAAACTCGGGACGAATGAAACACTGCGATTTACTCGAAAACTTTAACATCGCCTATCCGAAAGTATGAAAAGTCAAAGTTGTCAGGTTTACAGGCAAAAGGGATTTAAGTGTCAGTAGACACTGTCGGGACGAATGAAACACCCGTTTCATCCGTCCCTCTCGCCCATTGACTTAAAGCAGGATCAAAATAAAATGGGAGCACTTGAGATGACTATGTTCCAACTTGTCTTGAGCACCGTCGTAGCGCAACAAATCATTATCGTAAACATAGCCTAGATAATTGGAAATTACAAAAAATAGGCTACATTTTATAGACTTTGGCTATAGGCTAAGCCGACTCCTCTACCTGTTTGAATTAGTGCAGCCTTACAGGGAGGACGTTAATTTGGCATAGGTCAACTGCAAGAGACTACTAATTTGTGACTTGACGTGATGTGTGAATAATTAGGCTACGATATGCAACAGGCATATTTAGCCGCACTCAGTCATTCATTGGGTGAATGTCCCGACCCTGTGTGTCCGCGTGCATGCATGGGGTGGGGAAAAACACATCAAGCGTGCCATCACCACCCATCCCCCCGGACGCACGAAACCCATTGAAGATCCAAGCAATTGTAGCCTGTCAGTATTTTAGTGTGGGCCCAGGTAGTTGAATTCCTGCATGGCCTGGTTATCTCAATAGTGCCAAGAAGATGTTTGCCCTCAGGCTAGTGTGTTCATAAAGCGCATGTTCGATTTGCTGTAGGCTAATACGATCAGTAAGCCTCAACTTGTCTGTCGTGTCTTTTCCTTCTTTCGATATTTTGTAAAATAGGCCCACGTTAAAGGCTAAATACGATAATAGGCCTAAATAAGGCTAATAAAGTGAGCTAAATAAGTCAGGCCTAAATAAAGTTGTTTTAGCCTATGAACTCAGGCAATGCAGAAATTTGCGGAGGGATTTTGGATAACTTGGCCTATAGGCTACCGATGGCTTTATGAACTTCATGACTGGGCTACAAGATAGTCGGGTAAGCATATTGACTTGTAGACCACCAACATCTGATGCTGAAGTGGGGGAGGGTGTTTTTTTCCACTTCAAATGTTCCCCGACACACACACACACACACACACACACACACACACACACACACACACACACACAGATACGCGCTAATCGCTCTCTCTCTCCGTCTCTCCCTCTCTTTCTCGTTGTTGCTATACGTGCATCTGGATAGGCATAGGCAGTGTGGTCACCCAGCACATTTTCATAGAAATGCTGTGTTTTTTTTTTAATGAAATCTTTATTCAGTTAGGTTGTGAACAGCGTTTCTCTTTCGATGTTGCGTCACCGTGGACAAGTGTCTGCTCGAAAACTTAATGCAAAGCGGCTAAAATGTTCAGAACGTGTTGAACTTTTCAGAACATGTATGTTTGTCTGTGGGGGAGGGGTGGGTTACAGCAGTGCAGTGCAGTGCAGTGCACGGGACTGCACAGCCTTTTGTGACATGTCGTGGCGCGACAGGTTATCCAGCCTCCGAAGGAGTCATAGTTCCCCAGTCATACTGTTGGTTCGCATCTCCACCGAAGCAACTGAATTTGCAGTCCTAATCACAGATGATTAGCCACACCTGGTGTAACAGATGTATTGTCATGTGTGCATCACATCCCCAGTTAACCGGAATCCCGTCGATCGCGCACAACAGCGCATTGAAAGGATGAAATGTTCACAAGCACCAATACAAAAAAAAACCGTCTTCAACCTATTAGTCCGTAGGCTATCCTGAGGATATCCGTTCCTGACTTGAATAGGTAGTGCAGAAATAATTAACAGACATCACTTAGCCTATAGCCTAAGTTAGGAGCGGAATTGAGACGGTGAATGCAGGACAGAATTATGAAAACAAAACACCGTCGACTGGCGGTCTTGTTTAGGGATCACGCTTGTGTTATTATCAAATACCCAACGTTACGTGCAACGCGCAATTGGCTGACTCTTTCCACTTGTAGCCTAAAACTGAGGGAGGGATCAACATACAATGAGCTACACTGAAGCAGATTACTCTGCTTCGCAAAAAAAAAAAAACAGTGCACCAATAATACCCCAGTCTTCAACCTACTATTTAGGCTACCAGATATATAGGCTAGTAATAGTATTAAGTTGTGCTACCTTGTTTTTTGTGGTAACGACAGTGTAGATCAGGTAATAACCTGCAATAGGGGAAGCGGCATGCGCCAGTTTTAAAGACGGAATGTCGTCGCCAAATGTAAAATCACCTCTCTCATGCTGACATGACGGGGCACTACTTCATTAGGCTACAATGTTGTTCATGTCTGTTTGACTCACACTATAGGCCTACGAGTGGTTCAATTTGTGTTTTTGTGCTCATCGCACAAATGAGACAGACAGGCTTGCTTGATAGGGCTACACAAAGCAAGCGACATCGGTCCACTCAAAATGGTCCGAACTCCGCCGCTTGATTTCATGTCTCCTCAGTCTCTCCATTACGGTTTATTAGTATACTCTGTTTTGCTATTTTCGTTATTCTTAGCCCTGGCATTACAGATGAAGCAACTGTGATCAGTGAGGTTGTGGAAACGGTTGAATAGGCCTATGGTCCTAAATTGGAAGCGGCCGATGCCAGTTTTGAAGACAATGTCGTCGCCAAATTTAAAATTCGATCTCTCTCATGCTGGCGTCACGGGACACACTTAATTACAATGGTGTTCCTGTCTGATTGACTCGGTTTTAATTGTCTTTACCGGTTCAAATTGTAGTAGGTATGCAAACTCTGTATCCTGAGGATACCCGTTCCTGGCTTGAATAGTGCTGAAATAAGTGAGGGACGGATTGGGAGACGGTGAATGCAAGACAGAAAAAAGTCGAGTTTAAATTCACATTGTGGTCTTGTTTAGGGCTCACACTTGTGTTATTATCAAATGCCCTATCAAATGCCCAATGCTAAATAAAACATGCAATTTGCTGACTGTATTTCTACTACTACTAAAACTGGGGGACGGGCAAGGACGGAAGCACAAACAGACACAGGCAGACGCTGCTCTGCAAAAGCGGTGCTATACTGCCCCCCGCATTCCGAATGGCCACAGGGTGTAATGATCACGGTACGCTGCCGCGGCCCGGCACGGTAGTGAGCAGATTGAAGTTACACCATCTGTATGTGTTCTCAGTTTAACTGATTTAAACATCAGACGTGCCTTATTAATGCTATAGAGCCTCTAGGACTATGGCATGACTGTTTGCTTAAAAAAAAACCCTATTAAACTGACCTGTGGCCAGGAAGCGCAAGGTGATCATCAGTCTCTCTCTCGGGGATATACAGTCTCTAAAATTTGTGTTTTTTCTCCGAATAGCAGGGAACATTTTTGACGTTATGTAGTCAAATTGAGTTGGGGATAGTCTTGTAAAATTAGCAAATGATAAGGGCTTCCTCTATTTCCAGCTCTCTGCATGAAGTGGCATATGCGCCCAGTTGAGGTCGACGGCGAATCCACCCCCGGGTCCATTTACGTTTTTTCGGGGTATTATGGGGGTTTTTGGCGATCAAGAGAGCCGCTACGGCTGTTAATAAAACCGCTGGATCCATCTCTAGTCTGACTCTGGCCGCTATGGGGAAACAATGTAGCCGTTGCGAGCTGTCCGTCGCAGGTGTGTGAATACCTAGTTGTAGAACGCGAGTTGCAACGTTTTTTTACATTGGGCACACGAAACGGCGCTTGAGGGACCGTTTGGCTGACCATAAGTACGCCATTAGAATTGGGAACAGTGACTACCCGATGGCCAGACATTTCAGCGAATGCCATAACAGAAATGACACACTTCTCAGGATACAAGGCGTGGAACATGTGAAACCGCTAGTGAGGGGTGGAGACAGATTGAAAAAACTTAACCCTCAAGCGACCGGCCTGTTTTTACGGTTACATGGCGCTATTCAGACATGCCTCTATTCAGACATTGATGTCTATTGTCTGAATACCGGCATGTTTCCCACCGAAATCTACCATTTCTGTGGTTTGTGCTACGTTGCTCAGGTTTTTACAGTTTAGGGAGAGTGCATGCAGTTACCCTAACCATAACCCTAACCCTGTCCAGACCTATGGGCCTTTGAATAATGGTAGATGAATGGTAGGGGGTACCATTGGGGGTTTTTACCCTATATCCTAACCCTAACCCTAATCCCAAGGCTGACCAAAGCACAGCCATCCCCTGCAGTCACAAGACTTGGCCAAGGTTGCCTGACCAGTGTAAATTCCCCTAACCTAACCCTAACCCTAATCCCAAGGCTGACCAAAGCACAGCCATCCCCTGCAGTCACACGACTTGGCCAAGGTTGCCTGACCAGTGTAAATTCCCCTAACCTAACCCTAACCCAAACCCTTGGGCTGCCTATTGCCAAATTTGATCTTTACATGAAAGTTTACTAAGTATTAAACAAATATTTTCTAGTATGGTCCAAGTACAGTCATTTTTTAAGCTAAAATTGGCTATTTTTGGAAATTCAAAATGGCGGACCATGGAGAATAGTGGTGTGGATCGCCAATGCTCTTACGATTCAATCCAATTACGATCCGGAGGGTAACGATTCGATTCGATCAGATCCAACGACGCATCGCATCGCAGGGACGGAGCACAGTTTGTGACAGTTTGTGACGGGGGTTATGTCGAGGTCCTCTAGGCTATGCTTGATGTTATAAACGTTTAGCCTAATTGTCTGTTATTGTTCACAACATTCGCACCCCACTAGGGCTGAGCTCAAACATATATCATATTATTATAATGTGTAATTAAAGAAAAAGAAAGAGGCGACTGTAGCCTCAACACAATACAACCGCAGCCAACAATGATTCGTTTGTCAACCACCTTATCCGACCTCAATGCCCTCCTCCCATAGATTAGGCTACTAACACATTCTATGCCTCCCCCGTATCCAAGAGAACTGTCACGACCAAGACGCGCGGCCCCATCCTTGTCCGAAACACATTCAATCAACACATAAACTGAAAGCCTTCTCGTCGGTAGGCTAGATGGTTCCCCTTTGCCAAGGGTGAAACTTGGGGAGACATGTGGAAACGGCCGGGTATCACTGCGTTATTGGCTATTCAATTAATGTGATGAAGGATGGTCAAACTTTAGATGCTGCATGCCACGAAAGGGGCAATTTTTCCGGGAGCAGCTAGGTAAAATGTTTAGGGCTCGGGAGGGAGGGACTGAACAGTTGTCAACGAACTTACTTGACTTTTTCCTGAAATCGGTAACCTACTGTAGGCGATATAGGCCTACACACTGGCCCAGAATATGTATCTGCTGAATAGCCACTGCGCAGGGCAAACCACCACAGACGTGCATTTCACGAGCTTGTTAGTTCAATGCGATGTGCCAAAGTTGGTTGCTGCACCAATGCGTTAAAAGGGATTCATGGGTGAACAACGCATAATAGGCCTACAAAAAAGTCTCCACAAAGCCCACCTTAGCGCTTAACCCATTATTGTCTTACCTTAAGTTGTCTTATTTCAACGAAGCTTGTTTGATATAATCAACGTAAATCCATGCAAACAAATATTTCACTGCCGCATGCCTTCACGTCGCTACCATGCATAGACACCTAGACAGCTGACCTGACTTCAGCCATTCGTTAGTCTCGTCCCCCTAGCGGCAACGCTGCGCAACAGGTCACATTAGCTCTAATGCAATTAAAACTTTTCACCAGTCATGAGTCAACATAAGCAGTGCGCTCAGATATTTTAACATTGTATTGGCTGTCGTGTCTTTCAGCCCTGTGTTAAATTGAATAAGATAATAAGAAAAGCTTTTTTTTCAAATATGAAAAATAAATACAATAACAAATTTATTTTATAACTTCATATTGGGAAAAAAAAAACTGCACGCCATTCAATCTTATTTCATTTAATTTAATCGAAATCCCAACTAAGTAAGTGCTTTAAATAAGATAAGTTATTTTGGTTTTTAACAGCCTTTCACACGGGATAGGCCTACCTGTGTGAACTCCTGTGTAAACATCAGAACTGATTCAGTAGTAATAGCCTGTCACTGTATTTAAGCAACTACCACCCAGCAATAAAAAACATCAAAATAGTCAAGACAATGTTGAAGTGCAACAGACAGTATCTTTATGGCAAAAACAAATATCAAAATACCAAAACACTGAAGAAAATGTAGGCCTAGCCTACTACAAAACCAGTGAAGACCTTGAAAATCAAATCAGTAATAGTAAGGGGACTGTGAAGTCCAAATCCCATTGTCACTGTGACACAGCACTCCACAGCGCACAAGTGAACACTGTACACTGCACACAACAAAATTGCATTCATGCCTCAGCATTTGGGCATGTCCAAGTTTTTATGTAAAAACACAAGCTGGTTGACAAGCTGGTGCGTTTGGCCGTAACCACATCTCCAGCTGTGGAGAACACTCTTTCGGCTGACACACTTGTCCCTGGAATGCACAGGTATCTCTTCGCCAACCTCGAGAGGAGAGGAAATGAGCCCTCATGACGCTGCCACCATTCCAAGGGGTCATCACAGAGAGGGACAGATGGGGACCTGCGGTACATCTCCATTTCCTCATCCGCAGTGTCATCCGCAGACTTGACCTGTAGTGCCGGTTGGTTGACATCAGCGAAAACACCTCCCAGTAAACTCACAAGCAGCCTTCTTTTGGGATGAGGGGGGCCTTGTGAGTGTAACACGTCATCCTCTTCCATCGATGGCGACTCTTCCTTGTCTGCTGAACTTCCTCCTCCAGGCTTTGCATGTGCATCTCTCCTGTGCCTCCCTTCAGACTGTTCGAACAAAATACATAAAAGACAAAAACAACAGTTAGCAGAACATTCTCAGACAATGCAGTAGCCCACATGCCAAACTTTGTTTATTTAGAAATTCAGCTGGCACACACATTGCCAAAATGGGCTAGGTAGCATCTTATTTAGGAGATGTACCATTTTAAAAACAAATAAAAAATAAAAGGCTGTTTTTTGCAACTCACATCTCAGTCTAAACATTCGACCATAGCCCACTGTTTTTTTATCATGAACACAATTGAGTTAAAGTTATTCCATACATTATACAAGTAACTTAAAGTGGTAGTTCGCTATTTTAGACATTAAGCCCTGTTTGTGTGACTTCTGGGGTGAAGTAGAGATGTTCTCATCACAATTTTGACAATTGGTGCTGAACGGAGCATTTGGGTATCCAAGACTGCAGCCCCCCCACCTTTACATTGACTCCAATAGAGCACTCAAGCAATCGATTATAAAATGGCATTAAACTTTTGTTTGAGAAGACATGGAACTCACCGTGTGGTCAGTGGTAGACAGCGATAAATTGACCCGAAAATTGCCTTCTAACTGTTGTTTAGCATTTGGCGGACCTATTTTTCCCCAGACGCCGTTGAATAGCAGTAGACATCCAGCCAGTAGGTAGCGATAGTGTGTTGTTTATGTAGACATCAAGGAGCGAGGTAGAACGGCTATCTTTGAGCGGGACTGGCTACAAAAACTACAGCTTGCATACAAACCATAGATAGTAACGTAAACAAACGCACCCCCATTTCCGGTCGCGCGGAGTAATGCTAGTCAAACCAATACAATCAATGAAGACGGACAATAATGAATATATCTTCTCTGGAAGCGCATTTCGCGGTGATTTTCGAGCCAACGTATCGCTGCCCACCTCTGACCACTCGGAGAGTTTCATGTCTCTGCAAAAGAAAGTTTAATGCCATTTTATGATCGATTGCTTGAGTGCTTCATTGGAGTCAATGTAAAGGTGGGGGGGCTGCAGTCTTGAATACCCAAATGCTCCGTTCAGCACCAAATGTCAAAATTGTGATGATAACATCTCTACTTCACCCCAGAAGTCACACAAACAGGGCTTAATGTCTAAAATAGCGAACTACCACTTTAAATTAAATTACCTCCAGAGCTGCAGCCTCGGAAGTCACTCCAGCGTAGACATCCAGTTTCTCCTCCTCGGTCAGGAAAGGTAAACCTTTAAAGCGAGGATCCAGGGCAGATGACGTGTGAAGGATCCTCTTCTCTGGCTCGCTGTTATACCTCTTGAGGAGGTCTGTTTTGATTGCTTTCTTCACATCACGGATCAGAGGTGGGTCTCCAATGGTGTCCGACATACTCTGGAGGAGTTGGGCATACACCGGTGCGACGAGGCTGACTGTTGGGGTGCTCTCCTCGGACATACAGACAGTGGCATCTTTCATTGGTCTTAATGTCTTCACTGCTTCCTCCACGTTAGCCAGGTCTGCTCTGCTGAGAGTGACGATGTCACTTTCGTCAACGTTTAGACTAGGCGACAACAGGGTGGCATGCACTGCAGCTTGTAGTTGCAAAAACCTCTCCATCATATCGTGCGCACTATTCCACCTTGTGGATACATCGGTGATCAGCTTCAGCCGACACGGCAACTTGAGAATTGCCCTCTGATGTTCTTCGAAGAGATGTTTAGCTTTTGTGCTGCGGTGGAAGTATGTGGAGATCCGTCGGACTCTGCCAAGCAGCGTGTGGGCAAAACATTTCACATGCGGAAATTTGCCTATCTCCGCAGCGCTGGCCATGTTAGCAGCGTTGTAAGTCACAAGCACCACATCCTTGTCAACTAGCTGCCATTCCCCCACCACATCCAAGAGAAGCCTGGCCATATGAGCGCTGGTGTGGCTCTCATGTACCGCTCTGGTTTGAAGCACATTTGACACCATTTTCCAGTCGTCGCCGATGTAATGGGCCGTTATGGTGACATATGAATCTGTTGCAACTGATGTCCAGGCTTCACTTGTGAACGCTACACGAGTGACTTGCAGCATCGAGTTGTTTACCTCCTGTTTGACTTCTTTGTACAGTCGGCAAAGGTAGCCCTCACTGGCAGCTTGTAGCGGGGCTCGAGGGTCCTGAGCATGTTCCGAAACCCTGCGTTCTCCACTACCGAATACGGTCTAAGGTCTTTGGCGATAAAACCTGCCACCGCTCTTGTAATCTTCCTCGCCCTCTCCGATGTTTGTGGCAGCTGTGATAGGATGGACTGGTTGATTGTTGGTTGTGATGTGTCTGGCTTTGCTGTTGGTTTTGAGTCGCCGTTAGCCAAGTCAGGATGCCAGCGAGCTAAATACCTTGTAAAGTTGGAAGTGTTCCCAACGTGTTTGATCTTCGCACGGCATTTCCTACATATAGCGTAGCTCCTATCTACTTTGCCATCCACTTCGTAAAAGCCGAAATATCTCCATATCTCGGCTTTCCACAGCTTTGGTGCATCAATGATGCCCCGCGTGTTCTCCACTTCAGCCATCTTGTTTGATTTAAGCCAGCTGGCTGCATTTGTAGGAACTCTGATGCACTGCCCTTGACGTTGACTGCTAGGATAGGATGATGTTGCGCATGCACGGACGTTGACGTTGCGCAGTGCACGGAAGTTTTGGTGTCTTATTCATTTGTTTGTTTTGTTGCGTGTTTTTTTTTTTTTTTTTTCTAAATAGGTCTATGCCGAATCGATCCGGCTTGTGGCTGAATCGATGCTGAATTGTCCATGCCCTGGATCGCGATCCATTGCCGGATCGATTACTGTTGACGGCCCTAATGGAGAAGATCCCCCTTTTCATGTATGAAAAGTGCAATTTTTCCAGTCATTATGAAAACGTAGAATTTGATGCTGGTGGTAAGTATTCATGAAAAAGGTAACATCAATGAATGAGCAGCATGAATTCTGGAAATAAACCACTAAAAATCTCACACAGTGTCCCTTTAAACCATAGTCAAACCATGATTGAACTATATAGTACAAAAAAATGTGTCGAACCATGCTCAAAAAATGGTTTACATTAAAAAGGTGTGTCACCTATTTAGATCGTAAATGTAGAGGGTTTGTCAATGGACTTTGGCTCCCTGCAGGTAGCAGAGACGGGAGTGCCGAGTGTAATGATTAACCTTCTCTTCTAGTTCACATGTCATTTTCTACTCTCCTGTAGTCATACACCATATGACTATAAACTGTGTTAAGCCATTTAAACAGCCCTAGAGCTAATCCCCTTAACCTAACCCTAACCCTAAAACAATTTTTCAAAGTGCCGTACGGGGTTTTATCCCCTTAACCTAACCCTAACTCTAACCCTAACCCTGAAACAATTTTCTAACCTTAACCCCAAGCGCACTCGGTCCCTAATCTTAACCGCAAGCGCATCCGATTCCTAACCATAATCCCAAGGCTGACCAAAGCACAGCCATCCCCTGCAGTCACACGACTTGGCCAAGGTTACCTGACCAGTGTAAATTCCCCTAAACCTAACCCTAACCCAAACCCTTGGGCTGCCTATTGCCAAATTTGATCTTTACATGAAAGTTTACTAAGTATTAAACAAATATTTTCTAGTATGGTCCAAGTACAGTCATTTTTGAAGCTAAAATTGGCTATTTTTGGAAATTCAAAATGGCGGACAATGGAGAAGATCCCCCTTTTCATGTATGAAAAGTGCAATTTTTCCAGTCATTATGAAAACGTAGAATTTGATGCTGGTGGTAAGTATTCATGAAAAAGGTAACATTAGTGAATGAGCAGCATGAATTCTGGAAATAAACCACTAAAAATCTCACACAGTGTCCCTTTAAACCATAGTCAAACCATGATTGAACTATATAGTACAAAAAAATGTGTCGAACCATGCTCAAAAAATGGTTTACATTAAAAAGGTGTCACCTATTTAGATCGAAAATGTAGAGGGTTTGTCAATGGACTTTGGCTCCCTACAGGTAGCAGAGACGGGAGTGCCGAGTGTAATGATTAACCAGCTCTTCTAGTTCACATGTCATTTTCTACTCTCCTGTAGTCATACACCATATGACTATAAACTGTGTTAAATATCAACGTCGTGGTGAGTGTGTTTGACTGTAAACTGTCCTGCAAGGAAGGAATGTTACCTCGGTCGTGGTGAGTGTGGGCGACTCCTGAAATACCAGGCGATTCTTTTTCAATGTTCTATGAATCTGTTGCTGAATAGCCTACATTAAATGTGTTTAAACATTTGTTTTCTTTGAAAGAACATGCGTAAAATTCAGTGATGGCTTCATGTCATACTTTAAGAAACTGCTCGAAAACGCTAGGTTGTGATATTCGGCAACGTTTGATATTGCGTGTATTCGTGTAACAACACGCATGTTGTTTTTTGTGCATTCTTAACAACAACAGCATTAGTTATGAAATTATGAAATTAGTTATGAAGTGCCTCCTATGATGCAGTGCGTCTTGTGTGTGAAAAAAGTCACGGTCCTTGGTGGTGCGTCTTTTAACCCAGTGCGTCTTTTGGTCCCGAAAATACGGTACATTAAAAAGGTGTGTCACCTATTTAGATCGTAAATGTAAAGGGTTTGTCAATGGACTTTGGCTCCCTGCAGGTAGCAGAGACGGGAGTGCCGAGTGTAGTGATTAACCAGCTCTTCTAGTTTACATGTCATTTTCTACTCTCCTGTAGTCCAGTGACGTGCGCTGGGATTTATGGCTGGTGAGGCAACTTTTTCAATATCAGATTTTCAAATAAATAATTGCCAAATAGGCCTACCGACAAGTTCCATATGTCATAGCAGCTTTCTTAACATAAGGTAGGCCTACATATTTTGACATAAGCTTACTGCATTTCCGCAGAGAAAATGCTATTAGATCTCTCTCTCTCACACACACACACACACACACACACACACACACACACACACACACACACACACACACACACACACACACACAGGATTCAAACAGTGGTCTCACATAAACCACACAGCACCAATGTGGACAGCAGAGCAGAGCAGAGGAGAGGAGAGGAGAGTAGTGGAGAGGAGAGAAGAGGAGAGGAGAGAAGGGGAGGGGAGAGGAGAGGAGGAGAGAGGAGATGAGAGAGGAGGAGAGGGGAGGAGAAGAGAGAGGAGAGGAGATGAGAGGAGAAAGGAGGAGGAGTGGAGAGGAGCTCAAGGAGAGGAGAGGAGAAAAGAAGAGAGGAGAGGAGAGAAGTTAAGAGGAGAGGAGAGGAGAGGAGAGAAGGCAGTGAGGAGGAGGGGAGAGGAGAGGAGGAGAGAAGATGAGAGGAGAGGAGAGGGGAGGAGAAGAGAGAGGAGAGGAGATGAGAGGAGAAAAGGAGGAGGAGTGGAGAGGAGCTCAAGGAGAGGAGAGGGAGAGGAGAAGAGAGAAGAGGAGAGGAGATGGGACAAGAGAGAGGACAGGAGAGGAGATGGGAAAAGAGAGGAGAGAGGAGGAGAGGAAAAAAGAGAGGAGAGGATGTGAGGGGAGAGAGGAGAGGAGAGGAGGGGAGGGGAGAGAGGAGAGGAGAGGAGAGGAGAGGAGAGGAGAGGAGAGGAGAGGAGAGGAGAGGAGAGGAGGTGAGGGGAGAGTAGTGGAGAGTGTAAGCTCCTTCACAGCCCACTGCTCTCACACACACACACACACAGGATTCAAACAGCGATCTCACATAAACCACACAGCAGCAGCAATGTGGACTGAGCATCACGGCGGATGCTCCATGAAAGACACACAGGATTCAAAACATGGTGTCATATAGACCGCTGAGCACCACGGCGAACAAACCGGTGTGACAGCTTTTGTGATACGAACTGGATTCTCGTGCAAATGTAGGCCTACATCTACTTGTACGAGGCTACGGCAAGCGATGTGGGACAAAGGTGTGGCAGGAAGCGAATGTCAACGTAAACAGATATTACACACGCTTCGATATGGTCACCAAATATTTTGGGACTGTCATTTCTGTTATGCCTACACCTTGGAATTAAATCAGAGTCTTGTAGTTACACAGGTATATTTGATTTACCTCAACGGTACCCTGTACTCAACTTTACAAACAGTTACCGGGCACATGAGAATCCGGTGCCCATCACAAAAGCTACCACACTGGAGAGAATCACGGCGGATTCTCTCTCTCCCCACGGGTCTCACAAACACAGGCTTCACACACATTGGAAATTGGTCTTACCTGAACTCGTGCATCAGGTCCATGCGCCGCCCTTTTCCTTCACTTTGGCGTTGTGCATGCTAACGTTACTTTAGCCGGTGCTGTTCATCCAAAGCCCCAAACGTCGCCCCAAACGTCCAAAGCAATTTGGCATTGAATATGAGTAGCCGCGAGGATTTGTGTTTCGTGAGGCTCCTTAGTCCTTAGTAAATTGTTAAGTCGTAAAATCCCATGCGAATGGTCTTCCACACATTCTCGCCGGTTGCAAACAAGACACAGGGGAAACAACAAATATTTTCTGCAGTGTTGTACCACTCACTTTGAAATGATCGGGTAGATCTGACCGGTCACCTGAGTAGCAAACCCTTCAGCTCTGTCGGTCCTCCATTCTTTATCACATATTTTCCCCTTGGAAATCCAACTTTGAGAATGCTCTTAGTTTCGTTATGAAATCCACTTGTAGCAGTCAAAGTGAACAAGCTAGCCAACAACACCGACTGACTGTATTGTGAACTTCAGATTCGCTATGACGTAACTGTCCAGCAAGACTCAACACCAGAAGGAGTCTGCGGCCAGGCTACTGCTCGCCTCACCATTGTATCTTTCAGTGGGCGTTATGCCAAAGCGTCCAGAGTAAAGAAATGATAATCACACGTAGAAAATATTTTTAAAATATCAGGAAATGAGGGCACACCATACATACTTCTATTAAGTGTATAAAAACGTTTAATACAATATTACCAGGTTGCATTCACAGAACGAGCAACATGGCGCATGCGCGCAAGCTTGTTAACGAGAAATTGCGCAATCTGGGATGAGGCCAGTTCAGAGTTGGCCCAAATTCAGCGTATTCGGAGCAATTTGACATGAAATGGGCAAATATTACGATTTTGGCCACGGAAATGATTGAAAATGAGTGAAACTGTTTAAATACTGCTCAAATGGTAGTTATGGTGCAGATGTTTGAAAACAATAGCTGTTATTGTTACTATTATTCACATTAACTGCATCTCATCATTCTCATCTGGAGCTGGTGAGGCCGTGCCTCCTCTGCCGTATTGGAGTGCACGTGCCAAAAACTGTGTTAAATATCAACGTCGTTGTGAGTTTGTTTGACTGTAAACTGTCCTGCAAGGAAGGCATGTTACCTCGGTCATGGTAAGTGTGTGTGTTCCTTGCTAGGAAATTGGGGATGAAGCTGCAGTGATGACTGTTTCTGTTTCTGTGTGTGTGTGTGTGTGTGTGTGTGTGTGTGTGTGTGTGTGTGTGTGTGTGTGTGTGTGTGTGTGTGTGTGTGTGTTTGCATGTTGCCTCAAGTGCATATGATTGCAAACTGTGTTCCCTGCTTGGCACGGGGGTGCATTTGTGATTGTAAACTGCTATGCATTTCTTCTTGAGTGGTGTGTGTGTGTGTGTGTGTGTGTGTGTGTGTGTGTGTGTGTGTGTGTGTGTGTGTGTGTGTGTGTGTGTGTGTGTGTGATGTGTGATGTGGTAGAAGAACATGCTGTAATTCAATGATGGGAGAAAAAGGAGGTTCAGAATCCTCATGGCCTGGTGAAAGAAACTGTTTGTGAGTCTGGTGGTTTTGGATCGGCGGTTTCTGTAACACTTTGGCCAGCATATGGAGCAGGCATAATAGTAGTCTGTATCATTGCAGAAGTCACCGTCACAGGTTCAGACATGCAGCGTTTGAACATCTCACGTGAGGGTGGAAGCAACGTCAACGCTCCAGCTTTGTCACATAACACCATGCATGGGAGCATCAACACCACCACGAACATCCATGACCATGGTGAGGATATCTGATTGATTTCATGGCCAGATGGAGTACTGATGTTGAAGACATTTTGATTTGAACTTATATTAACTAGTTTCTTTATTACCATCAACAACAGCATAATTGAGCACACATTGAGATGAACGAAGATCAAATGGCAAAAGCTGTTCCTCAGCTCCTTGATATATACAGTCCCAGACTTTTCATCATTGCCTGACATTGAGTGATTTTCTCTATTGCCATTTAACAACACTTATATTGAGAATGTTGTGTGGGTAAATCAGCACAGTAGAATATGAGAATTTACCCTGTGCTTCTGCTCAAACACCACCTAGATTCATAAAAATAGAAGTAGGCCATTTTCTTTAATTATGTAATCACCTTAACAATTCAGACAATATCAATATGAGTCATTAGAAGAGGAATTAAGTGTCTCTTGACCAATGCAGCTCTCTGTTAGTCTGTCATTCCACTGTATTAAGACTCCCGAAGTCTTACACACTTTGAGACTACGTTACATACTCATTCTCAATGTCAGTATGGATTTCACCTGACATCTGTTTGCATACAGCCATTGCAAAAAGTTTTGTCGCCTATACATCTATTTCGAACAACAGCTATTAACTTGACTTTCAATTAATCACTTGGCTTCAGAAGTCGCTCCTATGAAAGTTACAACCCTCCCAAATGAATTTCTATGTACAAAAATAAATTTCATGCACCAAAGGAAAATTGATTTGATGAAAACAGAAAGGGCAGATTTTCAAAAGACAAGTTTTGTCGCCTACCGAGCATAATATGTATGTCAAGCTGGGGTCTTTTATTACCTGAATACTATTGAGATGGGTGGGCATTGCAACACCTCTGATGGTCCCCACCCCCTGTCACTTGCCATGATTTCTGGCAGGGCATTGTCTTTGTTTTCCCACAGCCGTTTAAGTTGTACGTTAAAAAAAAGGTCAATCTTCCTATGGTGCATGATTTTTTTTTTTAACATAAAAAACTTAATTGGGGGGGGGTGTTCCAAACTGCCCTAGACTCCAGAGGGTTAATTGAAAGTCAGGTTATTAGCTATTGTTCCAAACAGATGGATAGGCGACAAAACTTTTTGCAATGGCGGTATATGCATATGTTTATTGCACTCAGCTAGGTTTGACACAAAAATGTATATTGTAATCCCGAGAGTGCAGTCTCAGCCATGTGCAATCATGATAATAAACATCATTATTAAAATTGTTAGTGGTCAAACCAACAGAATAATCAATGGATCAAATACTACTCACGGGTGTAAGTAGAGTATACGTCTCACTACCTTCCTCTATCCTCCCTCAAGGTACTGGGACCTCAACTTTGGCACAGCCAACATATGGGCATGGTAAGTCCCACTCAGTCTTGAAATGCCTTTCTCGAAACAAATCACCAAGAAGTTCCATCGTTTCCTAACCACCCGGCAAAAATGAAAAGACAGAGAAGAAAAGAGAGGTTGTATTGGGGTCATGGGTCATATCGGGGCAGTTGTACATTCATGGGGCCTCATTTATAAAACTTTGCGAAAAAATGCTCCAAAAGATGGCGCACGCACGAATCTCAGGATGTAGTCAGCCTGCCAAGACCCTAAAATAAATGTTTGATGGCATTTTCTGTTAAAAGTTGGCAACCATGCCAAAAGTTATCAGCATGGGCTAAGGTTTCAGAATCACCTGGTTGCCAGCAGCTTCACAATGTGCTTCACAAAGATGAATAAAGTAATTTAGATGACCAGAGTGAAAATACAAGTTTAAGTTAATTTTATGCTAATGAGCTATGATGAATCTCTAAGGATGACAGACCAGAGCCCCACCATGATAAGTCAAATCAAATCATATCAAATTATAGGCCTACTAATTATTCAATATACAGTACCATGCAAACAACTTGTATATTATGAACGCACATCACCCAAAAAATTTAATTGACCTCGGTTGACCTTTTGACCTTCAAATTTGACCTTAGAGGTCAAGTTCTATATGGTAACCAGGCAATTCTGAAACTTAAGTCCATGCTGATAACTTCTAGCATGGTTGCCAACTTTTGAAAATAAGAATTCCATGAATATAAAGATCACCAAAAAAGGCAAACCAGAAAATACATTGTTTTTGACCTTCAGATTTGACCTTAAAGGTCAAGTTCCATGTTGGCAACCAGGTGATTCTGAAACCTTTGTCCATGCTGATAACTTCTAGCATAGTTACCAACTTTTGAAAAAGATTTCCATGAACACAGTCCTCCAAAAAGTCTAACCTTAAAATACATAGGTTTTGACCTTTTGACCTTCAAATTTGACCCTAAAGGTCAAGTTCCGTGTTGACAACAAGTTGATTCTGAATCCTTAGTCCATGCTGATGACTTCTGGCATGGTTGCCCACTTTCAACATCTTTTTTAACAATTTTTAACTAAATAAAACTGTTATTTGACCGTTGTTGACCTTTTGACCTTCATATTTGACCCTAAAGGTCAAGTTCCAAGTTGGCAACAAAGGGGATTCTGAAACCTTAGCCCATGCTGATAACTTCTGGCATGGTTGCCAACTTTTGAAAAAGAATTCCATGAATATACAGTTCCCAACAAAGACTAGCAATGAAATACCCTCTTTTTGACCCTTTGGCCTTCAAATTTGACCCTCAAGGTCAAGTTCAGTGTTGGCAAGAAGTTGATTCTTAATCATTAATCCATGCTGATAACTTCTGGCATGGTTTCCCACTTTTAACAACTTTGTAACAATTTTTAACTAAATAACACCATTATTTGACCGTGTTTGACCTTTTGACCTTCAGATTTGACCTTAAAGGTCAAGTGCCATGTTGGCAACCAGGAGTACGTTTTAATATGCGACCTTGCCTCCTCCACTTGCCTCCTCCACTTGCTTCTCGTCATGATGACATCACTGACAACAGCATTATATTTCAATATCTTGCAAAAGCTCAATTGTAAAGTCTTTTTCTCATTTGCAATTGGGATGGTTGATGAAAAACAGTCCCTCAAAAGTTGTTGTGGCGAGGCTGACAGCTGGGAAACTTTATCGTTTTCTCCACGGAGGAGGGGCCAGGAGGCGGGACGAGGAGACAAGCACAAGTGGAGGAGGCAAGGTCACATATTGGGATGCACCCCAGGTGATTCTGAAACCTTAGTCCATGCTGATAATTTTTGGCATGGTTGCCAACTTTTAACAAAAAATGCCATCAAAAGCATCTTAGCTGCTGGTGGCTGGTTGACTAATGTGCGTGCGCAAGAAAATATTCAGATTTATAAAGCATGGCGCACGCACGTTCCACGTCGATTTCCCTTTATAAATCCCAACTGACTCTGAAGTTGCGGCACATGTGCGCACCTGTGGACACACTCATAATTATCCATGAATATTCAGTGAAACGCCCAAAATGAATATTTATATCTGTGGACGGTGTGCGGAAATCAGACGAGATAGGCTATTTACCACATGTGGAGCAAACGGTTTCATTAGATAGGCCTAGAGAACGTTGGGCAATGTGGAGCAGTTAAGTTTGGGAAGTCGTGCAAAAAACAAAGTCCCTCGAATTGCAACATGTGGATGGTTATGTTCGCAAAGGTCACGCTAAACCAGAGGTAACATCTCACATGGCATGTCCCCATGTGAAATTCACCGGTAGAAAATCTATTCACCTTCTCATCGCACCTCATATGCACTGGGCTTACCGTTGGTCACTGCGCGCAGCTGTCTGCTTTCAGTTCAAAGCGACGCCCCAACTGTCGATCGACACATCCACAGACAGCATGACATCTATGGGCCTTTTCTAGTCTGTATTTATTTAATGTGTAGTATAGGCCTAAACGTGCATTATCAGTCTATAAGGCCAGCTGTCTTAGAAATGCACACCTCTGCTTATTTGCTGACGAACCGCATGAAAAAGAAATGGCATGCAACAAGAGAAACGAAGCTGTCCATCAGTATGGCACTTGGCTGTATGCTTGCCTGTATGCCGAATGGCTGAGAAAATCAACCATTATCTTTCTATTAGTACAGCTGCACTTGGGACTCGAGCAGATGATTCTGCAACTGGCTTAAATGTTGGCGTAATTCCTTGCAGAGTCGGAACGCACAAATGATTATAGCCTACAGATAGGCTACTGAAAAGGTCCGTGAGTGATTAACAAAAATTAGGGTATTTCCAAATGTAATGCACCCTAAATATAACATTTGAAGCATTGGTTACTTCCTTACAAAACATGCTTGTGACTATGGACAGGCCAGGCCTACTAATTATTTTCCACCATTACCAAACAAACAATAAACAACCACGTTTGTTGTTGCGAACTGGATTAATGTTAAAGTGGCTATCATGTCACGTGAACTCCGATCTTTCCTCCTACCAATTTCGGGTCGTTCTTCCAGCTACCTCCCGAGGTTGCGCTTTCCGCGTTTGGTGTTTTGTTTAGGGCGTACGGATGGGTCAATCTTAACGTGGAGCTGCGTATGTTTACAGCCAACTTCTTTTTCTATGAATACCAAACCTTGCGATGAACTTGGCGTGCGCAGTCTTTTGTGCATACGCACCCGTTATAAATAAGGCCCCTGGTCTTGTTGTTTCTAGATATCATCCCGATTAAATAGCAAAATTAATTTCCATTGATGTTAAATTGTCTTTTTTACAGATACAACCTCATCTATTGCAAAATATAAGGAATCAGTCAAGTCCTCCTATGAAATGGTGATGGAGTATAACTCCAGATCAGAAGAGAGTGTCTTTCTGTCTGAGCGTTACTTGGAGCTGTCAATGGTCGAGTGTCACAGGGAGCCTGGAGAAAGAGAAAAGAGTTTGAAAGAAAGACAAATTACTGTGGAACAGTTGTTCAGACCAGATGGCAGTGGCTGTGTTCCAAAAGCGGTCATTCTTCAGGGCAACTCTGGATATGGCAAATCTTTCACTGCTCAGAAGATCATGTTGGACTGGGCCTCTGGGGTCTTATTCAATGAGTCATTTGACCTGGTGCTTCACCTCAAATGCAAAGAGATCAATGAAATGTCAGAGGAATGCAGTCTTGTGGATCTGCTCAACTATAGCTCCATCTTCAGCAGTGACATTGCTGATATGTTAAGGGACCCAGAGATGAAAGTGCTCTTTCTGGTTGATGGTTTTGATGAGTTCAATTTCTGGCTTGAGGATGATAAGAGTCCACCACCTAAAGACCCTTTGAAGACAGCTCCTGTCCAGGCCACCCTGAAGGCTCTGCTCAAAGGCCACATCTTGCCCAACTGCCACCTGTTGCTCTCCACAAGGTCCAATGCTAAAGACGAGCTCAGCTGTCTGGTCACTGATTCACAACGTTTCGTGGACATTTTAGGCTTCAATGAAGAGGCGGTGAAGGACTACTTCCACAGGTTTTTTTGTGACATGCATGTTGGAGACACAATGTTTGAGCTTGTAAAAACTACCCAGAGCTTGTATACCGCCTGCTTTATTCCTGTCATCTGTTGGGTCACCTGCATAGTCTTTAGGGAGCAAGTACAGAAAGGTGTGCACATCAGTACAAAGCTAGAAACAGCCACATCCATCTTTGCACGCATTGTATCCACTCTGCTCAAACATCAAAGTCTGGATTTGAGTTTACCTCTGCCCTCACTGCTAAGCAGTCTGGGTCAGCTGGCAGAAAAGGGAATGCAAGAGAATCGAGTCCTGTTTTCACAGAAGGATGTGTTGAATGTGGCCTCAGATCCAGATAAGGGGGCCCTTCTGTGTAAGCACCTTGTAAATAAGACTGTACAACAGGAGGAGATGTTCAGTTTCATGCATCTGAGCTTCCAGGAGTTCTTCACTGCACTCCACTACACCTTACACCAGGACGAGGAGATGCTCAAAAGACTGCTTGACTCCGACACACACAACAATTGGCAAACACAGTGCCGGCCTGTCATCCAGTTTCTATTTGGTCTTGCAAATACGAAGCTGATTAAAAACCTGGATGACCTTCAGTTGACACCTTACACCTCCTCAATCAGAGGTCACCTGGAGAAGTGGATTATGAAAGAAATTCAACATGTGAAAAATGAGAGTGATACAACCCGGGCACTATTCATTCTTCACTGTCTCAACGAGCTCCATGAAGAAGAGTTTGTTAAGAAAGCTATGGATGACTGGGGTTCACTGTTCTTTAGCACCGCTTACCTGACAAGGATGGACTGCTGGGTGCTGCGCTACTGCCTGCTGTGCTGCCCCACCATCAAAAGACTGGAGTTCTTCATGTGTCCCTTGACTGAGGAGATGCTGATGAGGCTGCAGCCTGCACTGAGCATGTGTGAGGCACTCGAGTGAGTGTAATAATAATGTGTGTGTGTGCGTGCGTGCGTGCGTGCGTGTGTGTGTGTGTGTGTGCGCGTGTGCGCGCGTGCGTGCGTGTGTGTGTGTGTGTAATATCTGCCATTGAAAGCTGTGGCTAAATGTGTAATATTGTTTTTGTATTTTGGCAGTCTAGGCCATTTGCTTAGGGTTAGGGTTAGGGACCATCAGTGGACTAAGCAAAAGACATCTGGAAGATAATATGTGTCCTGTACCCTTAATGATGCTCCCATAGCAAGATGTTGGTCAAACAATTGTTGGATTAATCATCACAGTTGGTTCCTATTGATATGAACTTGTAATGTGGAATCAAATGAAGTACATAAAGTGTGTGTGTGTGTGTGTGTGTGTGTGTGTGTGTGTGTGTGTGTGTGTGTGTGTGTGTGTGTGTGTGTGTGTGTGTGTGTGTGTGTGTGTGTGTGTGTGTTTGTAGAGCACAGCAGAATGTGTGTGTGTGTATATTTTACGCCTTTCTGTTTCTATTAATATCATATGCCTATCTCTACTCACCCCTCCCCAGACTTGTACGCTGCAGTATAACAGTAGAGGGCTGTGCTACTCTGGCTTCAACTCTGACAACAAACCCCTCTTCACACCTGGTGCGGCTTAATTTGGCTTCAATTGAACTGGGAGACTCAGGGGTGAAGCATATCTCTGATCTACTCAGAAATCCAAACTGTAAACTACAGACACTGAGGTAAACAAAGAGACAAATATCTTTTAATACAGTTATAGTCATCATGGAAACAAAATTAATTCCAACTGCAGAGATATCAAGTGGTCTGAGTACATTGATGCACACACAAACACACACACACACACACACACACACACACACACACACACACACACACACACACACACACACACACACACACACACACACACACACACACACACACAAACCCACTATAGCTGATTTTCTGAAATGATGATTGTGTGCGTGTGTGCTCGTGCGTGCGTGCGTGCGTGCGTGTGTGTGTGTGTGTGTGTGTGTGTGTGTGTGTGTGTGTGTGTGTGCTCGTGCGTGCGTGTGTGTGTGTGCGTATGCATA
Organism: Engraulis encrasicolus; assembly: GCF_034702125.1. NCBI lineage: Eukaryota > Metazoa > Chordata > Actinopteri > Clupeiformes > Engraulidae > Engraulis > Engraulis encrasicolus. The sequence continues at coordinate 48,494,015 of NC_085880.1, read as the reverse complement.
TGTATACGTGTATGTGTGTGTTTGCATTCCCTCACTTGTCCGTTTCTATTACTTACCATGTATTCATCTCTCCAGGTTTGGGTGCTGCAGTATAACAGCAGAGGGCTGCGTTGCTCTGGCGTCAGCTCTGACATCAAACCCCTCACACCTGATTCAGCTGGATCTGAGTAGTAATTATGACCTAGGAGACTCTGGGGTGAAACACATCTCTGATCTACTCAGGAATTGTCAACTACAGACACTGAAGTAAGCAAAGAGATAATGAGTGTTAACACCACTGATACCTGATACACCTGAATCTGCATGAGCAATAAGCTAGGAGACTGAGGGGTGAAGCATACCTGTGATCTACTCAGGAATCCAGACAGAAAAATACAGACACTGACGAAAGACAGATGTTACAGTGTCTGGGATATGGCCTTGTCCGGAATATGGCCTTGCCCCTTTACAAATGAGTGTGAGTGTGTGTGTGTGTGTGTGTGTGTGTGTGTGTGTGTGTGTGTGTGTGTGTGTGTGTGTGTGTGTGTGTGTGTGTGTGTGTGTGTGTGTGTGTGTGTGTGTGTGTTTGTTTGTGTGTGTATGTGTGTGTTTGAATTCTCTCACTTTTCTTTTTCTACGGCTTACTATACCTCCATCTCTACCCCACACCACCAGGCTTACTATACCTCCATCTCTACCCCACACCACCAGGCTTACTATACCTCCATCTCTACCCCACACCACCAGGCTTACTATACCTCCATCTCTACCCCACACCACCAGGCTTCGGTGCTGCAGTATGACAGCAGAGGGCTCTGCCGCACTGACTTCAGCTCTGACATCAAACCCCTCCTCACACCTTGTAGAGCTGGATCTGAGTTCTAATGAACTAGGAGACTCAGGAGTGAAGCAGATATCTGATCTACTCAGGAATGCAAACTGTAAACTACAGACACTGAGGTATGCAAAGAGACAAAGAGTGTCAGCACCATTACACTACTGAATCATGAAAGTTTTGCAAAAACATATCCCAGTCAGGGCTTGACATTAACTTTTTCACCCACCAGCCACTGTGCCTAGTGGTTTTACCGAGTCACTAGCCATTCCGGTATTCAACTAGCCACAGATTTTATATTGTTTTTTTTTGTTTTGTCTTTGTAATGATAGTGTACGTCGAACCTCAAAAGATGAGGTGCTAAAGCAGGATGATTGTATAGCTTTCTACTTGGAAGAATATCAAGCAAATAGAAACTGAGTTCCTGAGCTTTTTCTTGAACTGAAATAAAAACAATTCATACACAAGGGGCAAACAACAGAATTTAGGCTACTATGATGCGCATGTCATACCTAGGAATAAGCTGCCAACCAAATTGGCTAGTGACACTAAAAGTACTACTAGCCAAAGCCAAGTTTTACCAGCATTTGGCCGGTTGGCAGGTCCCAGTGTCAAGCCCTGATCCCAGTTATAAAAGTGCTGATCCCTCTGAAAATCAATTATGTTGTCATGAATAAAAATGCATTGTGTATTGCCATTGCCCAAAATATCACCTTAACTTATATCAACTTAAATATTCTCAAGGTTTTCTGATGCCGATGGAAATAACAAAAGTTATGAAAAAATTTGTCACAAAAATGATGTCATAGATATGGCCTGTGGAGACATTTTCACCCTGCGAGTCTTTATCTCTCCATCCTTCTCCCTCTCCTCTCCTCTCTCTGTTCTCTGATCTTGTCTTTCTTCCTCTCTCTGTAAGGAGGATAAACCCCCACCGTGCATTTATGAGAGCTAATCCAAACACATTATCGCTGCATGATGTTCAAGGTTGTCAGCAGCCTGACCTAGTGACTGCAGTGTATGTCTAGATCAGTGTTACCAGATGTGTCTGATCAAATCCAAATCCAAATCCAAAAAGTTCTCAAAAACCACCAAAATGCGCAAAATTCCACCCACTTTCAACAAATTGCATTGATTTATATGGCCACAGAACTACAGAAAAAAAAACACCAAATGGTACATTTTTCCCATTTTCACTTCAGTTTCTCAAAACATTGCAGCAAGCAGCACGTCCTCAACAACAGTGCTGTGGTGGAACCAATTTTTGTTTTTCTAAAAGAACCCAACCTGAGCTTGGCTACTGTGTGACATGTTCAACGTATTGCTTTACTCACATGTGTGTCTCTCAGGATGCGGCGTTGTAATCTCACATGGAGCAGTTGTTCATATCTAGCTGCAGCCCTCAGTTCAAACCCATCCAGCCCTCTGACAGAGCTGGACCTGGGAGGCAATGGACTTGATCAGTCTGATGTGAAGCCGCTCTCTGCTCTACAGAAAGACTCTGCATATAAACTGACTACAATAGAGTAAGTGTGTGTGTGTAAGTGTGTGTGCGTGCGCGTGCGTGTGCGTGTGCGTGTGCGTGCGTGTGTGTGCACAAACCATTTTATACCAATATAAAATGCATTTTGCCATGTAACGGCCAATGTCAATTTCCCAAAATGTTCCAAATGGATATACTCCATTTTGCAACAAAACTCTTCATTCCATCATCTAAATGTCCTCCACAGGGTTGATTGGGGCGACGTTGGTGATTGGATGACTCAGATGCCTCATGCAACTGGTGACAGCTGGTGATTTGTCATCTGTCAGTCTGGACTGCCTGGATGCAGAGCTGCTATGCTGCAGATGCTGCAATATCCAGATTCTCGCTAACACACGCACGCACGCACGCATTAACACTATCCAAATCAGGCATTTTTGGCATTCCAGGGACCTGGGCTTTTTCATCTATGAATGACATCATTTTTGTGTCATTATCTGGTATTATGACATCATTATGACATCATCTGATTATAATGCCCAAAATCTCGCCATAAGGTATTTCCCATAAAATTTTGGTAACGCACTTAAATTTTAATGATTATATGCTTCAGACCACTTTAACGCTCACAAAGTTGTCTGATGCTAATGGAAATAACAAAAAAATATGAAAAAGGAACAATAATGAGACTTAGATCAGTGATTTTTGGTCAGACATACCTGTCAGAAAACCGTTGCCATGGCAACGTCAAAAATGATAAACATAATCTTTTGGTACTAAACTGTAGCCAACAAAATTTTTGGGAAAGTCACCAAGTTTCGTAGTCATAGCTTAAGTCGTTAAGGAATTATACGACATCAAAGTTGGTGCGGGCACTTTTAGCCCCCCCCCCCAGTCTGGATAGGGTTAATGTATTATAATGTATCTATGTATATAATGTATAATGTATCTAACTTGGGTAATGCACATTCATTTTAGTTATTATGTGCCCCGTATCACTTCAAATGTTCACAAGGGGTTCTGATGCTAATGAAAATGTCAAAAAATATGAAAAATTACTAGCCTAGAAATCTAGACGCCCCTAGCGACCGCAAATTGAATTTGCTCCCGGGGGCAGTCTAGCGGACCCCGGTCGTTTTGCGAGGCTGAAAGTTATCCGATGACAGGGCCAATCAAATCGCGAGGGGGGCCGGGCTACCTAAACAGGAAACTTTCTAAGATGAAGCATGGTGTCCGTCCGTGCTATGTACAGCACGAAAGTGTTTACTTAATTTAAAAAGCCTGGATGATAATACATTTCGTGGCTGACATGGATTGATGTAATAATACACCATGAACTTATGGGGCACAAATAGATCTCAACACATTACCATTTGATCATTCGATGTTTTAAACTAGCTCGGTAAGCTAAGTTGAGCATTTTACAGAACCAGATAGTCACACGTTATTATCAGACCACTACTGTAGGTGTAGAATGAAATTGCTGCCCCAATTTCTAACAAGACACATGCCATTAAAAACGAGACATTTGGGAGCTTTGGAAGTCTTTGAGTAGCTTACTAAATAGATGGGAATGACACCGAGTCTACCAAGCTAGTGGCTAGCTAACCTGTCGTCAACAACACAGACCTAGGTATCCAGGTTAGGGTTAGGTTAGGGTTAGTCTTAGAAAAAAAAAAAAAACTAGGGTTAGAAACAAAAAAACTAACATCAAAAAGATAACTAGCTCCGTTATATGGCGGTGGGATCGATAGTCTGGCTAGTGGGAGCGAGCTGACCGGGGAGCGTCCTGCGTTGGGAGCGACAATCCGGGAAAGTTATGGGTAGCTGGCTAGCTAACGCCGAACATGCCATGTTGACAACAACAATCATAAATATAACCATTTAACAAGCCCCAAATTGCTCGACATTTTGCTGATTGATCAAGGAGGGTCATGTGGTTGAAAACGAGGCATTTTTGAACTGTATAAGTGAAAACACGATTTATTAGGAAACTTGTTTGTGGCTGTGGTCATCACACAAATTCACTGCTACGACGGCTGGAAGTTGCCGCTTCTACAAAGAGGCCCTCGCTAGTAGCTAACCTGTCGTCAATAGCAGAGCTAGGTATCCAGCCTTGTATTATATGCCTGCCCCAAATTCTAATAAGATCCATGTCATTAAAAACGAGACATTTGGGAGCTTTGAAAGTCTGTAAGTCGCTTACTAAATAGATGGGAATGACACCTGGTCTACCGACCTAGCGGCTAGCCATGTATTAGTTATGGGTATACAGCTAGCTAGCTAACACCGAACATACCATGTTGACAACAATCATAAATATAACCATTTAACAAGCCCCAAATTGCTCGACATTTCGCTGATTGATCAAGGAGGGCCATGTGGTTGAAAACGATGCATTTTTGAACTGTATAAGTGAAAACACGATTTATTAGGAAACTTGTTTGTGGCTGTGGTCATCACACGAATTCACTGCTACGACGGCTCGAAATTGCCGCTTCAACTACAAAGGGGCGTGTCACGTGTACGAGACAGCTGTGACGTTACACAGAAGTGTGTGGGGATTGGTTGTTTGCCATCCAATTGCGTGACGTTGAGTGCTGAAGCAACCGTTTATCCCGCCCACACTGCTGCCCAGCTCTCCTAGACCCTGGTACAGCTTTTTGCTGTACGGGTCTGGCTGCGCTAGGCTACAAAATTACATGACAAAATCAAGTCGTAGATATGGCAAAGCGGCTTCAGTTTCTTATAACATTGCTGCAAGCAGTCAGCCATTAACAACAAGATACATCATTACCACATGTGCAGGGCATGATCTACATAAGACAAGAAGTGAGAAATAAAAAGAAGAAATAAAATTGAGGTGAAATGTTTATTGGTAAAGATAAAAGTAGCTATTTGATTTTAAATGCGATTATGTCATTACATTTGCATACATTAGCATACATTGGCATAGAATGCTATTAAACTAATATTATATTTGGTAAAGTTATGCTAATCTAATGGAATAAATATATCATAAGTAGTATGCAATAAGGAGAGTACACCGATGAGACTTTTTGGTCAGACGGGCCTGTCAGAAAACCGTTGCCATGGCAACAACAAAAAAGATAAATATAAACTTTTGGTATCACATTGTAGCCAACTTCATTTTATGACAAGTCATCAAGTTTCGTAGTCATTGCTTAGTCAGATAGCGTAGTCATTCAGGCGTAGTCATTCAGGAGTTATACAACATCAAATTGGTGTGGACACTTTTAGCCCCCCTTGTCTGGATAGGGTTAATTCTTAATATTTCTAACATCATTGAAAATAATTAATTTCACATCTCATCATAGACATGCTGACGTTTTCGTTTTTATTTGCTTAAGTTTAATATCCTGTGCTGTAAGGTGCAGTTATGTAATGTGCAGTATTGAATTTCGGGGTCTTGTGAAGACTTACATTCTGTGAGACTGAATAGACATTTACAAAAAGAAAGACTGCTGCGTCTTGTATTAAGCAGACTATTGTTTCAATGTTGATCTAATGCCCCCATACTCAAATATGCTGTGCCCTTCCCCCTCAATCAGTCAGTCTCTAACTCTGTGTTAAGCCTTTGTTTGTTGGTGAATCTGAGGAAGACCGCAAAGTTGAAACATCATCATGTCAACGAATTAATTTAAAAAAAGAACGTACAAAGGAAAAAAGAGTGTACAAAAACGTCACGCACATGTAGCATATAGTCTCCTAAAGGGTCATGGCATATCATAGACCTTTAGCTTGCAACTTAATGGGTCCTTCTCAAAACCCAGGACAGTGCACGTCCAAGTGTATCAGCCTAATTAGTCACGCCCAGTGATTGGATACTCTTTGGTGAACTCTACGGAATATCCAATCACTGGGTGTGACTAATAAAGAGTATCCAATTACTGGGTGTGACTAATTAGGCTGATACACTTGGAAGTGCACTGTCCTAGGTTTTGAGAAAGGCCCATGATCATTGATTCTGGAAGGAAGTCCTTCTGAACCGTCTCCTCCTCTTGAATTGTCTCTTATGGCACTGTAGGGTAATAATAACAACAACAACAACAACAAGAAGTGTCTGATGGCTATTTGTATTTACCTTATTCAACCACCAGGTGTCACTGTTGGTCTTTAAGTTGAAGGGCACCCGCCACCGCTCTGACTCTCCCGTCTTATTTCATCTGGCAGTGAACAGCTAGCAATGCAAACAGTCGGCTATGAGAACAGCCAGTCATGCTGCACTTTGATCAGTGTTGCCAGATTGGGCTGTTTCCCGCCCAATTGGGCTGCTTAGGATGGCCGTGTGCGGGTAAAAATGGCATTTAGCAGAAAAACCTGCCCAATTTTTGCCATAGAAATCAATAGAATTGAGCGAGATTTTGTGCTTCTAGGCGGGTTTTGAGCATTTTTTGGGCTGGAAATCTTCAGCCTCATCTGGCAACCCTGCCTGTGATCACTCATACTGTCCGAAGCAGTAGAGCCCAAATAATAAATGGGATAAAAATGGGACATGAGCCTGTTTACCTCTCCTGTGGATCTGGGGTCCGTTTTCTCGATTCTTGTCTTAAGACCGTCTTACCATTCCCTTGGATTTAGTGGTGAGCGTCGCTGTCGAGAGAGAGAGTTGAGTCGCTCTTACGAAGGACGTTGCTACCGTCGTTAGCAAAGACGATTTTGAGATACGGACCCCTGGTACTGTGAGGTGAACACTTATCAAAACAAAGCCCAAACAAACAAACAAGCAAAACAAAGCAGAAAAGGGTATAAAAAGGTGCGAAGGCATCTTAAACACACACCGTTTCCTTCTGGTCCTGAAACGTGAAATTACAGTGTTAATTTAGAGCCCTGAATACAGGGAAACAAAAACGGCATGTGAAATCGAAAAAATATAATGTTTAAAATACGTCATAAATCATCCATATTCGGTTCCGGGACTATCTACTACCCTATTGGTTGAGCTGATGTGTACGTACTCTACTTAAGGGGTCTTACACACCAGGGCGGTAAAGCGTCACGAAACAGCCATGTTTTTTACCGGCGTTGGTGAAAATACATTGAAACATATCTGTCCTTACACACCAACCGGCGGAAGTCGAGCGTCAGCAGCGCGGGAGCCGACTCCGCGCCGCGCTGCATTTGGAAAATAGAACTCGAGCGTATTTTTCACGTCGGCGACCGGCGGTGTCTCATTCATGGCAAAGTAGCATGCTAGCTTTGGCTGTGGGGAAGGTTTTGAATAGGACTGGCCGCGCACACCGACGCTGTCAGTGTGAAAGGCAGAGAAAAAACACCGAAACTAAGCAGAAAGGCCGCGTTCGTCCCGCGACCGTTCCGTTCCGCCTTGGTATGTTTTGGCCCTAACCCTGTGTTACAGTTTTTCTCGATTGCTTACACACATTTTTCGGAATCAGTTCTCGAATTCTCAAAACTCTACACACAAATCTCCATACCTCACATACAACGGGCAAAACTCCTCACTACCTCTGAAAAATGCACGTCTTGTCTCAAAACAATGTACTCTCTTCTAAAAAGGTCATTTTGTTCTCAAATGACACACACAAGCAGTCATTTTAAAACACTCTTATGTGAACCATTGAACACTAATATGCACAAGGTAAAACTCTAGGCTATACTCAACTTGAAACACAGTAGAAACTTATTTTCTTCAGTGTTCTAGTTAAAGAGGGTATTTTTCTGTAGTAAAATACTGAAATATTGTTTTTAGACTCGGAATACACAGATGTGTATATATTTTACATATTTTTCTGACATTTAAAAAATTGCACTAATTTATTGTAATATTGGGTAACCACATGAAAGTGATGTCTTGTATAACATATTTTTGAGTTCAAAAACTAAACAAATGTGTTTTCTTCTTGCACCCACTCATTTTTCATCAATATGACATGCAATATGTGTCCTTATGGGGTGATGATTTCAGATTGTAAACCGATATGAAGAGAGTTTGCCCATATGATGAGGAAGAGAACTTGGTATGGCAGTTGATTTTAGTATTTTGAATGACAGTGTGTGCAATGCGACAACCAGGGTTTTTCTTCATGAAAATTGTGTGTAATCCAGAGAATTGTGTGTAGTGGTTTGAAAAGAGTGTGTTTTAAAACTGAAATGTGAGTTTAAAGAAGGAATTGTGTTTAGTGTTCAGTGACATTGGGTAGGGGAGTTGGGAAATGGGGGAGATGTTCAGAGAATTGTGTGTGAAGTACCAGAAATTGTGTGGAGGCAATCGAGAAAAACTGTAATGAACCATTAAAAAAACCCTTAACCTTACTTAGCATCTGCACTTGTTGTTCTGTATATTCCTGTGCACTTTGTTTCTACTAGTGATGTCGGCTATAATTATGTCCTCGATTGTAAGTCGATTTGGTGAAAAAAGCGTCTCCCAAATGTTATGCAATAAAATGTAATGTAATATAATGTAATGTAATGTTATTCTCATATCATAGGCACTGCTGCAGAATTCAGTAAAGTAGCCTCTTAGTGCAGATGGGGTCGCCGGCGGGCGCTCGTGGGCCTATTTAGTATCTGCTGAAAATACTCAACTACATCATAACAATTGCTATGACATCATCGAGAGCCTTATGTAACAGATTACGACATAGCCATTACAATTTTGGTGACAGTAAGGTTATAACATAGGCTCTGCGCTAAGGGGTTATTTCAACACCTACAGAGCACTTGGGGACCAATATAATAATACAGTGACTCTGAGTGCTAAATAAACACTGCATTTAATTTACTGTGTACAGTGTTGTCGTCTTCTTGACACTGCTCAAGTAACACCTCTGTGTGTGTGGACACATTATAATAATAATAATAATAATAATATAATAATTGTATTTGTATAGCACTGTGTCATACAAGGCATGTAACTCAAAGTGCTTAACAAATGGGAAAAAACATTGTTAGAGATAGATTTAAAAGGAGAGGAGAGATAGATTTAAATGGAGAGGTATAGAGGAGAGGCAGAAAAAGCAGGAAGGCAGAGGAAGAAGAGATAGACAGAGAATGTAGAGTCATAAGGTCAACGTAGGTTAGGACCAGGATTCTTAGATGTGTAAGGTCCATAGTGGCTGGGCCTATCATAAGTCATAGATAGTCACACAGAGATTGGGCGCTCAGGTGCGGCCCCTGGTGGCATCAGGGGTGAGGGAAAACTCCCTTTCGCTTGATTCATAGTTTGTGAGGGGGAAAAAAAGCTCAGTGAGGTCTGAGAAAAAAAGACCCCCTGTAGTCAGGAAGAAACCTCAGGCAGAGACCAGCGGCCACCTAGGGGAGCCCCCTGCCAGGGCTGGATTGCGAGTAGTATGATAGCATGCAACACACACACACACACACATACACACACACACACACACACACACACACACACACACACACACACACACACACACACACATATACACGCCACTTCGAACCTTGGGATTGTAATGCTTCATTGCCGCCGCCTTTCAAGTGTAAAACATCTCACGTCCATTACATGAAGAGTAGGGGTGAGTGTCGTGCAGTAAAAGGGAGGAAGAGAGAGAGTGTGTGTGTTTATGTGTGTGTGTGTGTGTTTGTGTGCAAGCATCTTTAGAGTTGACTCTGCCGATGTGTGTTTACATTCGGTGGAGGAACAGGCTACGGTAGTAAAACAGCAGGCATTGTGCCACGAGTGTCCAACTGATAGTTAGAATTTTTTCGAGGCGCTCGACGACGGTGGGGGGTGGGGGTTGGCGTGGACTCGCACAGACACAAGACGGACGGATGCAGAATCTAGCTTTAGACATACATACTGTATAGCGTAACACATGCCGCCAAACCCCCCCAAAAAAGCAAATACAGACATAAAGTGTCATCATCATTGACAGTAAATAGAATGGACGCCAAATCAACGCTATTTGCCATTCAACGCTTTGAAGCCAGATTTGGGAACATTCCAACTTACATTCCACCTTAGCAACGCCAAACGCAGGTGCTGATTGGACAACAACAAGACTTCTAACGGTCAATCAAACCATGTTCTGATGCTCATTGGTCAATTTAACTTTTAATATCTCTCTAAAACAAAACATCACCACAAAAAATCACCACCCTGGTAAGTTGGAGAGCAAGGGGACCTACTAGTTGAGCGAAAAATTATCCCCCTGGAGTGGCATTTAAGGGAGATACAGGGTTTTATGTCTCTCATAGGAATGAATGGGATTTGGCCATTTTTTGGTCTTTTTGGGTCCAACCTTGGCTCCAACTTGGCTTCAACAATGAAATAGAATTTTGGCCTCCATTCTATTTACTCTCAATGGTCATCATAGAGATGCATAAACTGCATCTGCTACGTATATGCCCAAGGCCAACACATGAATCAGCTGGGTAAGGCCATCGACAAGCCATTGATGATGGCCTGGTCCCACAGCAGAATAAAAACAGCACATATATTAATAATGACCGGTAATAGGACACATCTCATGCGGACACATAATTAATGACCTGCAAAATGGCGTCACTCATACAGACATTATTCATGATCAGTATCACACATTATTAATAATCAGTCATGTGCGTTGTTAAGCTTCTACAGCCCAGTAATTGCCTCCAGTCAGGGCTATTGATGAGCACGGCTGATTGCCTCCAGTCAGGGCTATTGATGAGCACGGCTGATTGCCTCCAGTCAGGGCTATTGATGAGCACGGCTGATTAACTCCGGGGGGGTATTGATGAACCCTGCTGCTAATTTTGCTCGTCCAGACATAACAGCGACACATGATCATAGGGATCTCAGCTGTGCCATCAGAGCCTCTGGGTATGGAGAATATAGCCGTGTGTGTGTGTGTGTGTGTGTGTGTGTGTGTGTGTGAGTGTGTGTGTGTGTGTGTGTGTGTGTGTGTGTGTGTGTGTGTTTCTCTGTGTCTTCTTTACGTTTGACGGGTAGCCTGCTCTCAGTGAGCGAGAAGAAGAGAACTGATAATTAGCTGCTGTAGTATAGCTCGAAGCCATCCACAGATGCGCGCGTACACACACACACACACACACACACACACACACACACACACACACACACACACACACACACACACACACACACACACACACACACACACACGTGTGTATGCACACACACACACACACACTCTCACACACACATACACTCACACACAGTTACAGATGAAGTAATCACCAGCACTGTAGTCGCTCTCAGAACACCAGCAGAGTGACAGGAAGTAGCACACGGTCGGCCATGTTCTCCATGGCAACCCTGTGTTAGCATCTGGTTCCAATTAGCAGCTCAGCATAGCATATGTAGCATCGACTAGCGTTAGTTCCAATTAGCGGCTCTACACAGCATATGTAGCATCAACTAGCGCTAGCTAGCATAGCCTCAGGCAGTGTGCTCTACAGATGAGATGATGTGGAAAAACCCAAATGTCTTAATTCCACGCTCATGAACGGCGTGACGTTTTCCATGTGCGTTACGCCCATTTGTGGGGGAAAACAACCCATGCAAGTCAATTGGCGATGTTGGTGTTTAATAAACAAAAGATACGGACCTGTAGACTAGCGTTGTTCACGCGCAGCATGCCGAAAACGTGTTGTGTTGCCGGCTGTTCAAATAATATAGCCAAACAGCAGTGGCTGAAGCATGTGTTAATTTAGGCTAACCGATGTAGCATGTAAGTCAATGAGACATTTTGTTTGTTTTCACCCATAAAGGGGCGTAACGCACATTTAAGAGCAAAGCACCCGGATGGACGTTCATGAGTACACCTGTGAAATATAAAGACCTGGCTACCTGGCTATAAGCTATAAGCTATAAGCTATAAACTATAAACTATAAATACACCAGCGGCGATGAGATTCAAGCGACAGAGTGCAGCAGCAAGCGATACGAGCGATTGAGGAGACTAGAGTATGTCCGTACAGGCACAAGGCAAAGCATTCAATCATTCCCATTGGCCGTGGTCACTGACCTCTATACAGTCATTGGCTGTCGTGGCTTGTCGCCGAACCGCGTCATAGAAAGTTGAAAAGATTTCAACTTCAAATTGTCACGCTCGTTGCACAAATCGCTCTAGTCTCCAAAATCGGTTTTGTAGCGCGACTCAATACAAATTCAATTACTTCCGTCGCTCGCCTCGCTCGCTCAGATCGCCGCAGGTGTATTTCTGCGGTAAGCTATAAGCTATAAGCTATAAGCTATACTATAAGCTTATAAACTATAAGCTATAAGCTTATAAACTATAAGCTATAAGCTACCTGACTATGGGGCACCTAAGCCAACATTTTTGACTAGGCTTTAATGGACTAATCAAAGCTATTTTCCGATCCACCTCGTGATCACACATACACTGTACCTCAGAATTAATGACCAATGGTGTGCTTGTTGACTTCACTTGGCAAGCGATTTTTGAGTGCGTGCAAAAATATGAAATTATTTGGACTACACAACAGACGTCGCATGTCCGACGGGCAGCCACTTCAGCTGCGGTGCAGCGGTAGGGTTGGCTGTGCCTCATTTCACGTCAAATATGCGAGGCGTACGTTGTAGTCTCCAACACAGGTTTGCACAAAAGCTAAAATAACCTTTCTTGCGTGGTCTTATGACGCATATCCAAACCTTTCAAATTCACTGCCATCATATGTGAAATCCGGAGCACATGCCAAACGGGGTGAGGATTTAGCTTGACTCGCTCCATTTACTCCCATTCAAAATTTTGAGGGCTACAACCCCATGGCTCGGAAGTAGAAGGGCGTGACTTTGGTGCCCCATAGGCTTGAGGCATATGACAGCTCTTGAGGCATATGACAGCCTTGCCTGCTGTTACACACATTCTGCCTCTTGCTGGTTTTACTACACTTCCCAGCATCCTTTGTCACGATCCAGGAGACATGTTCCCTCTTTCGAAATACAGATTATCTAATGTTCTTTACTACCGATGCTCATATGGGATTTTCAACTACAGATTCTTTTTTTAACTACAGATTCTTTTTTCAACTACAGATTTTCATGTTCTTTTCTTTCAACTACATATTTTCATGTTCTTTTCTTTCAACTACATATTTTCACATTCTTTCTAACTACAGATTCTCTTATCTTCTTTTCCCTTATGTTTCTTTTTCTTCTGCTGTCTTTTTGTCTCCTCACGTGGACTTTCTGTTCTGCTGTAAAGCAAATCATATTATGTTGCAATCATACTGCCCCCGCCCCCTAACAAACACACACGCACACACATGCACACATACACACACACACACACACACACACACACACACACACACACACACCCCTTCAGAATCTCCATCCCTCCCCGCTGTCGCCAGGGTCAAGGCTTTTATTTTGGCGTAAGAGGCTTTTAACTTCAGACGAATGCTTTGCCGTTTCATCTGCTGTCAGTCCAAGAGACAGATTTCTCTTTATTGGCATGAACAAACAGAGCACACACATGCACACACATGCACACACGCAGACTCTAACGCTCACACGCTTGCACACACACACAAACATGTGCATGGGCGCACACCCTCTTTTACTCTCTCTCTTTCTGTCACAGACACACATACACACACACACCCACACCCACATACATGCATAGACACACGTACACACTCACACACACATGCACAGACACACGTACACACAGACACATGCACAGACACACATAGACACTCACACACATGCACAGACACACATACACACACACATGCACAGACACAAGTACACACTCACACGCACAGACACATATATACACTCACAGACACATGCACATACACACTCACACACATGCACAGACACATATACACACTCACAGGCACACGTACACACTCACAGACACACATACACACTCACACACACATGCACAGACACACATATTATAACACCAGTGTTATTATGGAGAGGGGTCGGGTGCTTCAGCTGTCAGTGTGGGTAGTGGAGGTGTTTACACACAGAAGAGAGAGAGAGAGAGGGATGGAGGGAGAGAGAGAGGGAGGGAGAGAGAGGGTGGGAGGGAGAGAGAGAGAGAGGGGGGGATAGAGAGAGAGGGAGAGAGAGGGGGGAGAGAGGGAGGGATAGAGAGAGGGAGAGAGAGGGGGGGAGGGAGGGGGGGGGAGAGAGAGAGAGAAAGGAGAGAGAGAGAGAGAGAGAAAGGAGAGAGAGAGAGAGGGAGGGAGAGAGAGACAGAGAGAGAGAGGAGAGAGGGAGGGAGAGAGAGAGGGGGGAAGAGAGAGCGACAGAGAGGGAGCGAGAGAGAGAGAGAGAGGGGGGGGAGGGATAGAGAGAGAGGGAGAGAGAGGGAGGGAGGGAGAGAGAGAGAGTGAGAGATAGAGGGAGAGAGAGAGAGAGAGAAGAGAGAGAGAGAGAGAAAAGAGAGAGAGAGAGAGAGAGAGAGAGAACTAGAGAAAGAGAGAGAGAGAGAGAGCGGTGCCGGTGTTGAATGCTCCATTGACTCCTATAAGTTAAGAGAGAGCAGTGAGAGAGGGAGAGGGGGGGAGACAGAGAGAGAGAGTGAGAAAGAGAGAGAGGGAGAGAGAGGTAGAGGGGGTGGGAGGGGTGGAGAGAGAGTGAGAGAAAGGAGAGAGAGAGAGCGGTGCTGGTGCTGAATGCTCCATTGACTCCTATGAGTTGTCTGTCAGAGTGGATTCAAGATGACTGAACACAACTTACCCAGATCAATACAAGCACCGCATCACACACACACACACACACACACACACACACACACACACACACACACACACACACACACACACACACACACACACACACACACACACCTACAAGGACGACACCGCACAAACACACAAACACTTATAAGCACTGGATTCCATCCACATAACACACTTACAAGCACTTCACCCCAGTCACACAAAGCCACACAAACACATAGGCCTATTCAATGCAGCCGACAGTGTGTGTGTGTGTGCCTCAGTGTGTGTGCCTCAGCAGCACAATGTAGTTGTGTGAACATTTGGTGTAAATGTAATGTCATGCACACTAAAGCCACACTCTTTCAATGCAGCTTAGTGTTGGTGTGTGTGTGTGTGCATGTGTGTGTGTGTGTGCGTATTTTGTA
>NC_085880.1:48448645-48466145 GCF_034702125.1 Engraulis encrasicolus | reverse complement strand
GGGTTGGTCTATAACCGCTCCGCTCCGCGTCGGGGTCTAAAGATTCTCTCTGTCGTGCTGCTATTCCACGGTAGCGACCTTCTCGCCGAACGTTAACCCTTACATTATATGGATATACTTAAATGATTCACACATGGCGGGGACATTTCTTTATTTAATGTTAAGTCTATCACAGCAGCTGATTAGAGTGACAAAAGACCGGACCCCCTGCGGAGTGATATGAAACATTTGCTTTAGCAGTGAAAAGTCTTGTTGCCATTGACAGCGGTCTGATATAGACCAACTCGTCCTTATCTCAAATATCAGACGTGCGAACGTTGGGGAGCCCCATTGAAATGAATGGAGCATTCGACCGATGACGTCACACCATATAATAAATTACATTGTGTGTGTGTGTGTGTGTGTGTGTGTGTGTGTGTGTGTGTGTGTGTGTGTGTGTGTGTGTGTGTGTGTCTGTGTGTGATATTCCTCTCTGGATTTGAAGGGGTGCCAAGGCCTTAGTCAGGGTCTCTGTACTTGACTGCACTTGTCTGCAGTGTGTGCAACGCTTCTCTCGTTGTCGTTTTCACCTCTCCTTTTCCATTTTCTCTGCCCCCCCTCATATTCTCTCTCTCTCTCTTTTTCTCTTTTGCTTCGGTGTAAAATAGGTAGGCCTACTCCATATGCGCAAGTGTTTTAAGCAGCCATGTGAAATGGATGGCACCCAGTTCCCTGCTAGCCTGGGAACTCCCATACTGTCTTTAGTTCTACACAATCGATTTGATCTGAAAGACAGTCTGGCAGTCTGGAATGTACAATAGGCAACTCCCCAGACCTAATCTCACTTGTGATTAGGTCTGGTGTTAAACAGGCAAGTTCCCTGCTGCAGCAGCTGTAAAAACTGTAAGAGTCAGATCCTTCCTGCCAAGAGTGAGAACAGAGAGTACAAGGCCTTAACATTCTCTCTCTCCTCTCTCTCTCTCTCTCTCTCTCTCTCTCTCTCTCTCTCTCTAAGGGGCAAAAGATACCAAAGCGGAACGGAACGGTTGCGGGACAAACTCGGTCTTTCTGCTTAGTTTCGGCCGGTGTGTTTTTCTCTGCCTTTCACACTGACAGCGTCGGCGTGCGCGGTCAACCCCCCCCCCACAGCCAAAGCTAGAGTGCTACTTTGCCATTCATTTGAATGAGACACCGCCGGTCGCTGGCGTGAAAAATACGCCCGAGTTCTATTTTCCAAATGTAGCTTGGCGCCGCTGACGCCCGACTACCGCCGGTTGGTGTGTAAGGACAGATATGTTTCAATGTATTTTCACTGACGCCGGTAAAAAGCGCGGCTGTTCCGCAACGCCTTACCGCCCTGCATGGCCGTAGCCAGGAGTTTAAAATAAGGGAGGTCCACAGTGCGTCCGCAGATTTTTTTTTAAAGGTGCACTGTGTAGGATGGTGCCCAGAGTATCTATTGCAACTACTAAGCTGATCATTGAAACTGTGCTGTCTTCTGCCAATTTTGGTCTTTTCATGAATATTTGCTAAATAATAAACTAACATTTACTATTATGACCAAGTATGACCATAATGATGAATACTTAGAATGTGATAGTGGTGGTAAGTATTCATGAAAAAGGTGACTTTTGTGAATGGGCAACATCAATTTCTGGAAATAAACTACTAAAAACATGCAAAAAATATGTATGAAAAAACTGAGATTAAGAAAAATATATATTTTCTCTAAAAATTAGGGAGGTCCGGACAGAGAAAATATATTTTTTTCTTAATCTCAGTTTTTGCATACATATTTTTTGCATGTTTTTAGTAGTTTATTTCCAGAATGGATGCTACTCCTTGCTACTCCTCTTGTGTTTAGCGGTTTGCTACTCCTGTTGTGTTTAGCGGCTCGCTACTCATCTTGAGTTTAGTGGCTCGCTACTCCTGTTGTGTTTAGCTCGGCTTGCTACTCCTTGCTACTCAGTCCTCTTAATTGCTATTGGGGATTGATCCGGCCCGGCTATGATAAATGCTGTGCAGCGACTGGAGTCCAGTTGATGAAGAGAGCCGCTGCCTCTTTAATACGTCTCTGTCAGACACACAATACAACAGCAGGGCTTTGTTCCCTCTCCAGGACCATTATCTTGCCAACACTACTCAGACTGTAACCATTATCTTGCCAACACTACTCAGACTTTAAAAGCTACTCTGAAGTCGTGGCCCTTCTCATTATGTTTTGACTCACACAGGTCAATGATGAGACACATTGCCCTGCTTTAAAACACGCACGCACGCACGCACGCACACACACACACACACACACACACACACACACACACACACACACACACACACACACACACACACACACACACACACGGAGCAGTGATGAGAACTGTTGCTCTGCTTGAAAAGTTGCAATCTACTGTACCGACACAGCTGTGGGCTTAGCTATACAGTTAGTTTTTGAAAACATTACTGCAGAAATGTATTACGTAGAATTGGAAATACTGTTATGAATGCAACACTAGTGGTATGATCATTTAAGTGCAACTTTGTATTACTTAACTACTAGTGTTGTAATAACATTCATAACAATACTCCTACTTTTTATTTCTATGTCACAACATAGCTTCCGGACGTGGCGCACGCAGTTTGCAGCGACTCCTTGCTCTCCCAACTTGCAGTGTTTATTTGTGTTCAAATGTGTCTTTCGAAATGTCTATCGTCGGAAACTATGTCGGAACGCACGTACAGTCGGCAACAGATGTTGCAGATAAGAATGGACAACTTAAGCAATGTATTGGATATACCAACAGAGACGCTGGAAGAACTGGGAATACTTCGGCGGCATACATCAGATCTGTCTGCCTCACCTACACGGAGACGCCGAAAGCGATGCTCCAGAATTAGGAAGAGGGGCAAAGGAGGTGGCATCGAAACACGGCTTGCAGCCAACCCAACTCGTCCAGCAATACCATCAATCCTCTTGGCAAACGTAAGATCTATGGACAATAAGATGGATGACATACGGCTACTAAGATCAGCGAACAAAACCGTGAGGAACTGCTGCGTGACTGTGTTCACGGAATCATGGCTGAACAACGGCATACCCGACTCGGCTTTACAACTGGAACAACTAACGTGCCACCGAGCGGACAGAGCCCTTGCAGAGAAAAAACGAGGGGGAGGAATATGTGTTTACACACATGATGCTTGGTGCAAAAATGCTACGGTGGTACAGAGGCACTGCTCTCCACTAGTGGAGTTCATGATCATCAAGTGCCGACCCTTCTATTTACCCAGATAAATATCCGCTATTCTACTAGTCGCAGTTTACCTCGCTCCTAGCAACAACAGCAGCGTCAGAAGCGAGGCACTGAACGAGCTGGGCATCAGTGAACAACAAGATGCACACCCAGATGCCTTCACAGTGGTCTTGGGAGATTTTAACCACGGAAATCTCAAAACAGTACTTCCAAAATGTCACCAACATGTTAACTTCCCAACAAGAGGACAAAACACCCTAGACCTTGTTTACACCCCACAGAAAGGAGCATACAAGGCAAAGCCCATCCCCCACATCGGACTGTCAGACCACTTAACGATCCTGCTACTGCCAGCTTACAGACAAAGGGCAAAACTCACCAAACCAGTTCTGAAGGAGGTGAGAACATGGCCAGAGGGGGCCGTCTCACGACTACAAGACTGCTTTGAAAACCACAGATTGGGACATTTTCAAAACAGCTGCCAGCCACAGCAACCACATTGTCATTGAGGAGTACACAGACACCGTGACCTCCTACATCACAAAATGCATCGATGATGTTACAGAAATAAAACACATCACCACCAGGGCCAACCAGAAGCCATGGTTCACAGGAGACGTTCACCGACTGCTGAGGGCCAGAGACAAAGCCTTCAGAGCAGGAGATGTAGCTGGCCTAAAAACAGCAAGGGCAAACCTGTCCCAGGGCATCAGGAAAGCAAAAAAGGAATACTCGGACAAAATAACAACACACTTCAAAGACAGCAGAGATGCACAGAGCCTGTGGCAGGGCATACAGGCCATCACGGACTATAAGCCTGCACCACAAAGCTGTGACAACAACACCTCTCTGCTAAACGACCTGAACAGTTTCTTTGCCCGTTTTGAAGCACAAAATGACACTCATCCACAGAAAACTCCCCCTCCCCCCCATGATCAAACCCTGTACCTGTCCTCTGCCAGTGTGAAGAGGACACTGGCCACCATCAACCCACGCAAAGCAGCTGGCCCAGACAACATACCTGGCCGAGTGTTGAAGGATTGTGCAGAAGAGCTGAAGGATGTCTTCACAGACATCTTTAACTTCTCTCTGGAGCAAGCAGTCATCCCATCACTTTTCAAAGCTGCTACCATCATACCCGTGCCGAAGAAATCATCACCATCATGCTTCAATGACTACCGTCCTGTAGCACTGACGCCCATAATCATGAAGTGCTTCGAACGGCTAGTCCTGTCACACATCAAAGCCACCCTACCCCCCACCCTGGACCCCTACCAGTTCGCATACCGAGCCAAGCGATCCACGGAGGATGCAATTTGCTCTGCCCTCCATCCAGCACTCACCCACTTGGACAATAAAGACTCATATGTGAGAATGCTGTTCATTGACTTCAGTTCAGCATTCAATACCATAATACCACAACAACTCATCAGGAAACTGGACAAACTAGGTTTCAGCACCTCCCTCTGCAACTGGCTGCTGGACGTCCTGATGCAGAGACCACAAGCAGTCCAGGTAGGGAATAACACCTCAAGCACCCTGACCCTGAGCACGGGGGCTCCGCAAGGTTGTGTTCTCAGCCCCCTGCTGTTCACGCTGCTGACACATGACTGCACAATGACCCACAGCACTAACCATCTAGTGAAGTTTGCGGATGATACAACACTGGTGGGCCTCATCACTAAGGGCACTACAGAGAAGAAGTAGACCTGCTGGCCAGATGGTGCAAAGACAACAACCTCCTGCTGAATGTCAACAAGACCAAGGAGATTGTTGTCAACTTTCAGAGGGTCCAAAAACAACTGCCACCACTGACCATCGACGGTGATGCTGTGGAGAGAGTGAGCAGCACCAAGTTCCTTGGAGTGCACATCAGCGACGACCTCTCTTGGACCACCAACACTACATCACTGGCGAAGAAAGCCCATCAGCGTCTCTACTTCTTGCGCAAACTAAAGAAGGCAAGTGCTACACCCTCCATCATGACAACATTCTACAGAGGAACCATAGAGAGCGTCGTGTCCAGCTGCATCACAGTGTGGGGAGGAAGCTGCACAGGAAGACACTCCAGCGTGTTGTGAACACAGCGAAGAAGATCATTGGAGTACCACTCCCCTCCCTGCAGGACATTTACACCGCACGCCTCACCCGGAAAGCACTGATGATCATCATAGACACAAGCCACCGTGCACACAAAGTGTTCAGCCTCCTGCCCTCTGGAAAGAGGTACAGGCGCCTCCGTTCCCGTACCACCAGGCTTGCAAGCAGCTCGATGCACCAAGCAATCAAGATACTGAACACTCAACCCACTCTCCCTCCACTGTCAGCCTCTAGCCAGCCAGGCCACTGACAACCCCCCCCCCTCATCCCCACCACCATATCTGCGACTGAACATTCCACCTGCACTACTACATCTGTGACTGAACTTTCAACCTCCACTAACTCAAAACATGCACACGCACACACACACACACAGACACACACAGACACACACACACACACACACACACACACACACACACACACACACACACACACACACACACACACACACACACACACACACACACACACACACACACACCACACACACACACACACACACACACACACACACACACAAGCACACAGCACTTTCTGCACTAAACCCAAACATACACACTGACACACAACTCATACACACACACACACACACACACACACACACACACACACACACACACACACACACACACACACACACACACACACAACACACACACATACACACACACACAACACACACACACACACACACACACACACACACACACACACACACACACACACACACACACACACACACACACACACACACACACACACACACACACTCACTGCTGCTGGTGTACTTGATAGACCTATTTTAATATTTATTTTTTCTTCAAATGCTACTATTACCATGTCAGAACGCTATAAAGGACTTTTAGAAAAAAGCACAACAAAATACCTCCTCTTAATGTATCTTCTGTTGTCCAGTCTTGCACTTTAACCCTCTGAGGTCTAAGGCCTTTCAGAGGCTTTTAGGCTGCTTGCACCACCCTGACATTTTCAAGTATTTTCAACTAACAGTAAGCATCTATGCAAAAGTGGAATATATGGTTTTATTCTGAAAAACCTGACAAGAAATAATCTGAAAGAAAATTGGATGTCATACAAACGTGTTTTATTTAAATTGAGTATAAACACAACTGTACAAAAAACAGGTTTCAGAGGTCTTCAAAAAGTGCAAGAAAACACACAATAAATATATCTAGCCAAGACTTTTGAAGTTTGAATGTTGTAAACAAATGTGCTGGCTGCATAAAAGTAAAAAGGGCATTTAGAAATGTTTTGTTGTTTTCATACAAAATGCAAAAAAGCAAGACTATGCCACTGCCACTGCCTGTCTCATTTGAATACTAATGAGATAGGTGTGAAAAACCTCTAATGACCCACACCCCCCTGTCAATCTCCATGTGCTCTGATAGCACACCCAACTGTCACTCTCTTTGTCCTGTGGCAGGACACTGTGTTTTGCCTAGCTGAAAGGGGCGTGTTGTCACCTCTGAATAGCCACTCAAGCACTGGTACTTTACATGTGAATAGCTATAGGTGTGACTGCTACAGGCAGAGAGTACAGAATATGCAAAGATTTCTTTTCACTTTCTTTAAATTGGGCCAGCTATATAATTTATTTAATATATATATATATATATATATATATATATATATACATATATATATATATATATATATATATTTGAAATCTGGAAGGTTTGAGGTTTCTAATGGTGTGACTTATTGTCACGCTCCGGTCCTGACTGTACGCAGTGGTAGCCCTGCACTTTCCACTCCATGGTTTCCTTGTGACCATGCCCTCTGGTGGCCTAGGCGCTGAACTTCCACCACTCTTCCAACAACCTATCACCAGCCTGGTTTCAGCTTCACCTGTGTCAACTCTCCTAATCACCCTCGGCTTTAAATCCTGACATGGGACTCTGCTCATTGCAAGTTTGTTGTTTTCTGTCTGTATGTGAAACATTCTTGTCATGCCCTGATCCTGATCAAGTGCCACGTGAGTTTTTGGACTGCTTTTGAGAATTTTTCCTTTTTTATGAACTTTTGGATTTTTGCCACATGTGCTTTGCATTGGACTACTGTTTGGAACTGAGCTTTGAGTTTTTGCCATGTGTGCCTCGCATCTTGATTTTTGAACCATTTTGACTGTTCTGGAGTTTTTTGCCACGTGAGCTTTGCATTTTGATTTTGAACTGTTCTAACTGTCTTGGAGTTTTTGCCACTTGTGCCTATTTTTGGTTTATGGATTTTCGGAGCATTTTGCCACTGTGACCTTCCTGTGTTTTGACCTTTTTGCCACTTGAATATTTTTGTGATGACCTGCCTTTCATTTTTTGCCCACTGATACCCTGAACTGTGCTTGTCCTGAACATTGTTTTTTGCCTCACCCCACCAAGTACTGTTCTGACACGTATATGTTTCAATGACAAAAACTCACAGAGTTACAGATTTGTTTTTGGAGACATGTCAAATTGCCATCTGAAGGGCATTCAGTCCTCTGTGTGTAAAATGTCTGTATGAGCACTGTCTACTGTATGTCCATACTGTCTTATGTCCATGTATGAGTACTGTCTATGTCTATACTGTCTATGTCCTTACCTAGATTAGTCTATGTCTGCATGGGAAAGCAAGAAACGTAATTTCAAATTTTTTGTATGACCAGTGCATGTAAAGAAATTGACAATAAACCAACTTGAACTTGAACATGTCTTTTTTCCTGTTATATCCTTGCAGGCCAAATCTTGACATTTGTACTCATAAGATGGACTATATGGACTCGAGGGAATATATGCTGTAATTCACATGTACCAGAGCCTGTTATGGATGTGAAAAGATGATCACAAAAAACCCCAATACTCATACATCTACTTTCTACATCTCTGCTTTTGACTGCTGAAGGGTCTGTTTGTTGACTGTAATAGCATTTGATGGTAACGCTTTACTTTACAGTACAGTAATTACTGTGTACTTTCTGTGTAACAGCAGGGTAACAGAAAGACGTTACATGGTATATAGCAGGTAAAAGGGGATAATTACAAAGAACATACCATGTTATACACATATCTCAAGAATTACTATGAAACTACTGGGTATTTTATAACCATCTAATCATCAAACTTCTCTCTGTTACCCTGTTGTTACCCCATTAATGGTATTTATGTTGTAATTACCCCCTTTTTACCCTTTAGATACATGTAACTTCTCTCTGTTACCCTGTTGTTACACAGAAAGTACACAGTAATTACATAGGGTAACTGTACCGTAAAGTACCCATTTGATTTCTGACGCACGTGGTATTTGTTATCCATCCATCCCCGAGAACATTCTGCCTCTATGATTTTTCGCCAGACCAATCTGCGGCAAACAACATCAACTTGTTAAATCACCACAGATGTGAATTTGTTGGGTGTGAATGTTTTGAATTTGAATGAGTTCTGTTGATGCATGTAGAGTGCAGCAGGCAGCCCAATGTTTCTGTGAGGACTGGACACCAAACTCACTGGCCCTGGGCTCTCTCTCTCTCTCTCTCTCTCATCTCTCGCTTGCTCTCTCTCTCTCTCTCTCTCTCTCTCTCTCTCTCTCTCTCTCTCTCTCTCTCTCTATCTCTCTCTCTCACTCTCTCTCGCTCTCTCTCTATCTCTCTCTCTCACTCTATCTCTCTCTCTCACTCTCTCTCTGTCTCACTCTCTCTCTCTCTCTCTCTCTCTCTCTCTCTTGCTCTCTCTCGCTGTTTCTCTGTCCCACTCTCTGTCCCTCTCTCTCTCTCTCTCTCTCTTTCTCTCTCTCTCTCTCTCTCTCTCTCTCTCTCTCTCTCTCGCTTGCTCTCGCTCTCTCTCTCATTGAAGATCAGACCTAACTCGCTGGCCCTGGGCTTGCCCCCCCCCTCTCATCTCATCTCTCTCTCTCTCTCTCTCTCTCTCTCTCTCTCTCTCTCTCTCTCTCTCTCTCTCTCTCTCTATCTCTCTCTCTCACTCTCTCTCGCTGTTTCTCTGTCCCACTCTCTGTCCCTCTCTCTCTCTCTCTCTCTTTCTCTCTTCTCTCTCTCTCTCTCGCTCTCTCTCTCTCTCTCTCTCTCTCTCTCGCTTGCTCTCGCTCTCTCTCTCATTGAAGATCAGACCTAACTCGCTGGCCCTGGGCTTGCCCCCCCCCTCTCATCTCATCTCTCTCTTTCTCTCTCTCTCTCTCTCTCTCTCCCTCTCTCTCTCTCTCTCTCTCTCTCTCTCTCTCTCTCTCTCTCTCTCTCTCTCTCTCTCTCTCTCTCTCTCTCTCTCTCTCTCTTTCATTGAAGATCAGACCTAACTCGCTGGCCCTGGGCTTGCCCCCCCCCCCCCTCTCTCTCTCCACCAAACACCTGCTGCATTTAACCCCAGGCCAGAGGCCAATGTGTTTAGTGCTAATCATGTGCTCTATCAGAGCTCTACAATGTGTTTAGTGGGTTTTATTTCTTTTGTTACTAACAGTCTGTTTTATTTTAAAGTCTATTGCTTGTAAACATCTAGCCTGCCTATTGGACACTAGATTGAAATTAGCCCTTGGGCTACAATCTGGCATGTTTACATATATGTACATGTATGTATGTGTTCATTAATGTGCAATGTCCTGAACAAATAAAGTAAAGTAAAGTAAAGTAAAGTAATCATGTGTTTAGTGCTAATCATGTGTTTAGTGCTAATCATGTGTTTAGTGCTAATCATGTGTTTAGTGCTAATCACTAATCGTGTGTTTAGTGCTAATCGTGTGTTTAGTGCTAATCATGTGTTTAGTGCTAATCACTAATCATGTGTTTAGTGCTAATCATGTGTTTAGTGCTAATCATGTGTTTAGTGCTAATCATGTGTTTAGTGCTAATCATGTGTTTAGTGCTAATCATGTGTTTAGTGCTAATCGTGTGTTTAGTGCTATTCATGTGTTTAGTGCTAATCATGTGTTTAGTGCTAATCATGTGTTTAGTGCTATTCATGTGTTTAGTGCTATTCATGTGTTTAGTGCTATTCATGTGTTTAGTGCTAATCATGTGTTTAATGCTAATCATGTGTTTAGTGCTAATCATGTGCTCTATCAGAGCTCTACAATGTGTTTAGTGCTAATCATGTGTTTAGTGCTAATCATGTGTTTAGTGCAATGATACAGTAAGTAAGGGGATAAGGTACGTTCTACTCTGTTGTGATGCAACGGTGGGGGGTGGGACGTCGTCATCAACGCGGCGGAAGTAGGAAGTAGAGTGCCTTTTCCCATGCTTCTCTATGTGCGACTTTTAAAGCAATGTACCTCCGAAGCAATTCATGCCATGCATGCTCTGTTTCTTTCAAACGATAGTTTCCCGCCCCTTTCAACCCTGGTATTTTTTTGGGACTGACCCCTTGTTTTAAAGTGCTATTAAAATAGTTTAAATGACCAATGAGCGCTGTTATCTGGGTTGATTGACAGTTGACATTCTTTAGAATATTTTTTTGATTGACAGGGCGTCGTCAAGGAGACGTTCGACTCAGTCAGTCCCGCGCCGGTGTCGTGCCAGAAAGTCCCTCCAGGGAAGTGCTTACTTTTAACAACTTCATTGCTTTGATGGATTATTTCATTGATTCACTTTCCCCATACTTAGGTCTTGTTGTGCCTTTGGATATACTAATCCGTATGTTTTTGGCGTGCATCAGGTGTGTAGACACCCTCCCTCCGTACCGTAACCTCTAAATAACTCATGGTACTCCTTTCAACGTCTTCCTGGTGCAAATATATTGCTTTCTGTAGCTAGCATGCATGGTCGTGTGTGTGATTTCACCAGCTGCTAGGGGTTGACTCGGAGGAGAGCTAAATGTAGTCCGAGAATAATATAAACAATTTGTTTACTGCATTTCGAGCACACATACTAGACAACCCAGAATTTTCCCTAGCACCACTCAACTACAGGCCTGTTCAAACAAGAATTCACGACGAGACGTTGTCTGTTGTTTACATGTAGTTCTCTTGGCAATGCAAGGGCCGTCTGTCCTTGCATTGCCCAGCAGCTAAGACATTCAATGCTATCGCACTTTAGGGCTTTTGAGTAAAAAATAGCCTCATTAGAACCAGTTCTATAAGGACTGATGGGACTTTGGATGTCATACGATGCTCTGTCTAGTCAGTTTTGCTGTTTCACTCAAAACATTGCGATCAATGCCACGTCGTCTAAATGGAAGCGGCTGGATGTATTGCGTTGTGTCGTTTGATAAGGTGTGTATCCTGCTTGTTTTTCAGAGCACTTCAGGCGTCGGTGTGACTCTCTTCGCTCAGCATCCAAACCGTGCCACCTCCACCAACAGCCAGAAGATCATCTCGGCATCACAGCTGTCGATGGGGCATTGCGTTATCACTACCAGAGCAACGGTTAGTAATGTATCAAACACATAGTAGTGGTAGTGGTATGACACTGTCAAATGTTGCATGTGAAGTGAAATGCCTATATAGTCCTGGGAACATCGTGTGTGCCTCATTTGACTTATCTGTAGCTTGTTATGTTATAGAGGTGCCATTACAGTGAGATTTCCACAAAGAGAAATGTCAAGATAAAAACAGATGTACCATGGACCCTTTCAACCTTAACACCAGTCCAACAAAGGCCAAGTAAAACTTCCAGGTTAGAGGAGGAAGAGGATGGTATCACAACACCACCTGACCCCTTGATATCTGGCATTTGGAGAAAGGTGAGTGTCTTGAGCTGATCAATATGTTTATAAACAGAATGTTTGGATGCACATAGGCCTAACTTGCTTTTTGTGTCGTCTGATCAGTGTTCAGCAAGTTACTGAAAAGCTGCAATACATTACCGATTACACGTAACTGTCATTTTAAAATAATCCCTCACATCATAATATTACTAAATGTATGTACAAAGCGGATTCCAAAAAAGTTGGGACACTTGGTATTTTGTGAATAAAATCAAAATGCTGGCATTTTCAAAACAGTCAATATGTTAATAAGGTAGAGCATTGTGTATAGACAACATACCAGATGTTAAAGCCAAGCAGAATGATTGTTTTGGGGTAATCATGTGATCATTTAAAATTTCACCCTTGCAACAAATTCCAAAAAAGTTGGGACAGGGCCAATAAAATGCTTTTTATGTTGGATAAGACTAAACACAACACAAGGGAGGAGACTTAACATTTAAATACTTTGACTGATGGCATGATTTTATTTAAAAAATAGATATTTTGATATGCGAGAAATGATTACAGCAGCTCAACTGATAAGTGTGTTCTTCGACTTGTTTACCTTCTTGTTATGCTTAATATGTGGCATATCCTGACTGCAAGAAAGCAATATTGTGTCACCTGTTTACTCTTATGATGGAACCACACTGTTGGAACATAGTAGAGATTGACATTTGCCATCATTATGGGGCAATATCTAAAGGCTGTGCTCCAAAATACAATGCCTTGGTAGCTATGTATGCTGTTTAAAGTCTGAATATATCTTTCAGCCCTCATTTTAATGCTCTACATGAGTAAGAAGACCATAACCAAGGCATCTTTGCACCCCTTTACCATCATATATGCTGTCTTTCAGACTGACCACTAAATCAAGCTGAAGTATTGATTTCTTCATAACCTGGAGGGTGCATGACTCCATCATTTTAAAAAAGAATGAAATATTTTCCATTCTGTAATCAGAGGACAGTTTCACATGTCTCCTAGGTCCATCTAGAATGAGCTTTGCCACTTGCAACACTGTTTAATGTCTGCATCATGTGCCTTAATCAAGTGTTGTGTTTATGGTCATTTTTTCAACAGCTGTCATTGTTGGAGTGTCATAGTTTGCTTATTGATGATGGGTATGTCATGATCTCATAACTCGTGCAATGATTTTACAGAACTCTACATTACAGAAATACAGCGCCGCCAGTTAGTATTGGCACCCCTTAATTTTATTTACAAAATGTGCAATATATCCAGAAATAAATGGAAATATAAACAACTTTTACCAAGAGGATATTTTAATTGAAGGTCCAAAGATATTTAGAATAGCAAAGTATTTTTTTCCAAATGCATTTTGTAATTTCAAGCAAAAACATGAAAAAGGGCATGTCCGTGAATATTGGCACCCCTACTTAACGGATTGGTCTCACACCATTAGACAGCAAAAGCAGCCTCCAAATGTTTTGGTATTCGTCTATGAGCTTCTTGCACTTCTCTAGTGGCATTTTGATGTGTGCATTTGGATGTGTGCTTTGGGTTTTTGTCTTGTTGGAGTGATGATCTTCACCTCAAACCAAGTGTTCTTGCACATGGTTACACATTTTCCTGTAAATGATGATACCTGTGATGCCTGTCATAATACCTGTGATATGGTCAAAGCCTCCAATACCTAATGCATCAATGGGGTGACATAATATTAAAGATCTGACACCATGCTTGATTTTTGGTAGGGTGTCCTTTTCCTGAAAGACTTTCTTGCAGAATATGCAAACATGCTGTTTTTGTGCATCACTGAAAAGCTGTACTATTGCTTCATCTGACCTTAGAACATTCATAAAAGGGCTGTGCTTTCCCTGTATTCTCTTATACAGACTTCAGGTGTTCCCTTTTATGATTTTCATGAAGCAATGTGGTCTGCCTTTGCCTCCAACCAAAAACCAATACTTTGTATAGTGTTTAACTTGTGATGCTTATTGAAAAAAACTTCCCAAAACAATTCAAAGTTGACCTTCAGGTCTGTAGATGTTAGACCCTGTGTTTTGTCGTTATTTGCATCGACTTCTACAGACTTCTATCATAATTTCTTCCCTTAACCCCACATCCAAGGATGTTCTTTACAGCTCCCTGTTTGGCAGATTTCTGAATAACACAACACAGTGTAGGAAATGGTACACTAGGGTATTTTGAGATGACCCTATATTACTTGGAGGTCTTGTTTTTGCAAATAATTGTATTTCTGGTGTCCTCAGGCAGCCCCTCTGTCTTCACATTTGTCAAAGACACACAAGATGTAACAGGTGGCTATTTAAAACACAAATATTAAAATATCCTTGCCTATTTCATGTCCTATGGGCAAAAGCAATTTGTCAAAGGTGATTCCCATTTGTTATCTACCATATTCGAGTCAAATTAGGTTTCCACAATGGTATCCAGTAAAGGGTGCCAATACCAGTGATTCCAGGAGCTTTACCTTCTTCATTTTTTTCCCTCTCGTAGTTTAGTATTCATTGCTGTTGATCCTTTTTACATTTAGTATCAACCACAAGCTATCTATAGAAAAATCCTGGTTGACCTTATTATTTGTTGTTTGGAGATATGTCCCATAATGTACTTAAGCTTCAAGGGTGCCAATACTAGCTGGCGGCACTGTAGGCCTTATATGCCTGCAATTTTGATCATTCAATCTTTCTGTGTAATAGATCAGTAATTAGTCCATCAAAATCTTCGCTACTGAGTGCCACAGCCTCTCTGTGATGGTATTTTTTTTATTTGTGCATTCATGTTGGCAGTCAATATAGTTCCTTTCACAATATTTCTCCTTGTGTTATTTTTAGAATTATCCAACTATTACAACATTTTTTGGCCCTGTCCCAACTTTTTTGAGATTTGTTGCATGGGTCGAATATTAATTGACCACATATTTCCCTCAAAACAATGCTTTTGCCTCATTTTAACTGTTCCTATGTTGTTCTTGTGTCATTGTGCATCTTATGCATGGATTCAATGTTTTGAAAATGCCAGCATTTTTATTTTATTCACAAAATACCAAGTGTCCCAACTTTTTTGGAATCTGCTTTGTAGGCCATCACACTGATGTTGCATTACTTCAGTTACTTTAGCCAAAATAATTGCCAAAATATGGATTTGGTGATTTACAAAAGTAATGCATTACATTGTGGTTTCCAAACTTTTTTCCATGTGCACCCCCTTGTACATATCAATGTGGTTTGTGCAACCCCTAAGTGATGGTCCTCTTGAGGTAGGCTCACTCCCCAGTTTGGGAAACCCGGCTGTAATTAATTACTTTTGTAATGTGTTACCCCCAACACTGCGTTTGATTTGGTGCATATTCTGTTTGTCTTTCAGGGCACATCACAGTCGTCTGTGTGACACCCCCTCGCTGCACGCCAGCACCCAAATCAAACCACCTCCACCACCGGTCAGATCATCTCGAGGGCAGATCATCTCGGTATGCACAGCAGTCTGAGGGGGCATTATGTACATATCAATATATCAAAAACATACCTAGACTAGTGCTATGAGACATGTTATGTGCTTGGGAAGTGAGGTGCACTGCTGCTGTTCTAAGCCTAAGCTCTCTGCATGGCTAAGGGGTGGTACGCTCATTGGCACTCGATGTCACATAGGCTGCCTACCCTTGGCCTACATATTCCTGAGAACTTTGTGTGTGCCTTATTTGGTTGCTGAAAATCAAGTCTGCACACTAAGCTCCCGTTTCACTTATTTAGTGTGATGGTATGATTCTTACATTCATTATTTTGCTATTGGATTTGTGTTTATTGTTACAGCTGAAGATGTGTACAGTACGCTCCTGCCTGCATCCTACCACCACAAGTTCACCCCAGAGAATCTGCTGTTGACAACCATTGTGAAATCGTTGCAATTATGAAACACACTTAATAAATGCTAATACATCACATCACACACATTTTGCTTCTGAATTGTTTTCCAATATTGGTTAACACACTGTTGTTACAACATCTGTTTAGGTCAGGGGTGGGGAACTACATCAGCAAAACAATTAAGTTATATTCAAGGGACCAAGAGAAGGTGGGGTCTGTTGTAAAGCTGGCCACCTTCAATATAGGCCAAAAAAGCTGGGGGGGTATCCTGTTTTGTGTTCATAGTACGGCCCTTGGAGGACTTACATGGTAGTTGAAGGACTTTGAAGTGGCCCCTTAAATGAAAAAGGTGCCCTGCCCCTGGTTTAGACTAATGTCCAGACAAATGTTAAGAATTGAAGTAATGCATTTCTTAGAAGTGGGAAAGAACGCCCACATAATGATTTGCACGTTTAGAAAGCACACATGTAAGAAGACACTGCGTCAAGATTTCACTTTAATCTGAATTTCAAGTACTCAAAATACCAGATGGTGTAATTGTCATACTGTATTACCTATGCTTTACTAACTGAAAGGTTTTGGGTTGCCTACCGTTTACTTATGTAATATGATTTAAGAATGAGAAGGTTTTTTTTATTCTGAATCTTCTCGAAAACTGGGGGGAGGCTTGTCATGACTGCTTGACTGCAATCTTCACTCTGGATGACTGCTTGATGATGAGGAGCCTTTCTTCAACGTCCATGGTTTGTGTCTGTCAAACGGAAAGGTTTAATTAATTGGTTTGCACGTTATTTGTAGATGGATTTATACACAGCAGCTGTGGGTAAATATGCTAAATGTCCGTATAGGGGGTTAACTTGGTGTGGCAGACAAACATTCCTAATAATATTTAACATGCATCCAACTCAATACCTCAATACCTCCTGTCCTCTTCCGCTTGTGGCCACTGATGTCACCCCTTAATAGAGAAAACAATGAAGTTATCTCACAGCCAACAACTTTTGGAGGACCTTTTCCCCCATTCGCCATCTCGATTGCAAATCAGAACATTGCCATACCTTTTGAAATCTGCTTTTGCAAGAAATTGAATAAAATGTCTGTCATCAATGATGCATCACAAGGCTATACGTATAAGGAGAGGATGGGAGATTAGATCTTGATTTGAACATCATGTCTGCACACAGACACTGTTCCTGGCTGCATGCATCAGAGGCCTTAGCATTACATTACATTACATTGCATTTGGCAGACGCTTTATAACCAAAGCGACTTTCAAAAGAGGACATAATCAAGCCAACATCACAAGCAAATATAAAGTGCACAGGAAATATACAGAACAAGTGCAGTTGCAAAGAGGGGTTAGTTTGTTTTTATTTAAAAAGAGTAAATAAAGAGTAAATAACGAGTACTCACACACAAACACACAAACTAAACTAAACATCATGTCAGGAGTCTGCCTGGGGCTAGGCCAGCTCAAGTATTAGTCTAGTAGATACTCCAGAAAGACAGGCCTTTGCTTATTCACCGCAGGCATCAGACATTATATTAAAATATACAGTATAGCATCAGGCTCTGAAGAAGACAGTAGTCGCAACGCGTCAGCCCGTTTAATTAAAGGCTTTTTAACTTCACC
>NC_085880.1:48401145-48406145 GCF_034702125.1 Engraulis encrasicolus | reverse complement strand
AGGTCTTGTTCCGTATGCAGACCTGGCAGGACCGGACAAACTCGAGGACATCGACTTTTATGGTTGGCC
The DNA here is from genome assembly GCF_034702125.1 of Engraulis encrasicolus. NCBI lineage: Eukaryota > Metazoa > Chordata > Actinopteri > Clupeiformes > Engraulidae > Engraulis > Engraulis encrasicolus. Next base: position 48,406,076 of record NC_085880.1, on the reverse strand, counting down.
ACCAGAATCGTCTCTCAATGAAGGCCTGGGTTCTCTTGGCTCCAGGATGACAGGACAGCCGGGTGGAGTGGCCCCACTCCAACACCTGCGTGCGGACAGAATTGGGTACATACAGAAGGTTAGTGGGACATTGACTAGGGCCTGCCTCACCTGCTTGGGCGGTTAGGACAGCAGACTCAATGTCTAACCGGACTGCCCCCAGGAAGTAGCGAGATGGAAGGATGGGGTCGTCTTTGGGGGTTTTCTCAGACACAGCAAACTGACGGGAAAGGGCATCAGGTTTGGTGTTCTTGTGGCCAGGGCGGTAGGAGAGATTGAAATTGAATCTGGAGAAGAACAAAGACCACCGTGCTTGGCGAGGGTTGAGTCTCTTGGCCTTCTTGATGTATTCTAGGTTCTTATGATCAGTCCAGACTATAAACGGCAGTGAAGCACCCTCCAGCCAATGCCGCCACTCCTCCAGAGCCATCTTTACAGCTAACAATTCTCTGTTACCCACGTCATAATTCTGCTCAGCCGGTGATAGACGGTGGGAGAAGAAGGCGCAAGGATGTATTCGGTTGTCCTTGGTCGAGCGTTGGGAGAGAATGGCACCAACCCCAACATCTGAAGCATCGACCTCCACGATGAACTGCATCTCGGGATTGGGTTGGATCAGGGTTGGGGCAGAGGTGAATCGTTGCTTGAGAACCTGGAAGGCATGTTCTGCGTCAGGGGACCAGACAAACTTCACTTTAGAAGAGGTTAGAGCGGTCAGGGGGGCTGCCACAGCACTGAAGTTTCGGACAAAGCGTCTGTAGAAATTAGCAAAGCCCAGAAAACTCTGCAGATCCCGGCGACTGGCAGGTGTGGGCCACTCCAGGACTGCCTTGACCTTTCGTGGATCCATTTGGATGGTTCCGGGGGTTATCACGTAGCCAAGGAATGCTACAGTCTCCTGGTGGAATTCACACTTTTCTGCCTTCACAAACAGTTGATTCTCCAGGAGACGTTGCAGGACTTTGCGGACGTGTGTGACATGCTCCTTCAGAGACTTGGAAAAGATGAGAATATCATCTAAAAACACAAACACAAACTGGTTAAGCATGTCTCTGAGAACATCATTGACTAAGGCTTGAAAGACAGCAGGGGCATTAGTAAGACCGAATGGCATCACAAGATACTCATAATGTCCAGAGCTGGTGTTAAAGGCGGTCTTCCACTCGTCCCCCTCACGGATACGGACCAGGTGGTATGCATTCCGGAGGTCTAGCTTGGTGAATACAGTAGCCTCTTGGAGGAGTTCGAATGCAGATGACATGAGGGGGAGAGGGTACCTGTTTTTGACGGTGATATCATTCAAGCCACGGTAGTCAATGCATGGGCGTAATGAGCCGTCCTTCTTTCCCACAAAGAAGAATCCGGCTCCGGCTGGGGATGAGGAGGGACGGATGATGCCAGCTGCGAGAGACTCCTGTATGTATTTACTCATGGCTTCTGTCTCAGGACGGGATAGAGAGTACAAGGGGCCTCTAGGGGGAGAAGTGCTAGGAAGGAGGTCAATAGCACAATCATAGGGACGATGAGGGGGAAGAGAAGAGGCTTTGGACTTACTGAACACCTGTTTAAGGTCCATATAGTCCAGAGGGATGCCTGACAGATCTGGGAAGTCCTCCTGGACTTCAGGGGCAGAGTTCAGCTGTAACTGGGCCTGAAGAAGACAATTAGAATGACAGAATGGGCTCCAGCCCATTATACACTTCGCTGCCCAATCAATATGTGGGTTGTGTTTAACGAGCCAGGGATGACCAAGAACAAGTGGGGCTTGTGGGGCCCTTATCACATGAAATGTCAACTGTTCATGATGATTGCCAGAGAGAGAGAGACTCACCAGAGCAGTGGAGTGAGTGATGTTGGCCAGCTTGAGCCCAGTCAGCGCGTTGGCCACTAGGGGCTTCTCAAGACACACTGTAGGCAGGTTCCACTGGCTCACCAGGTTGACATCAATGAAATTCTCCTCAGCTCCGGAATCAACGAGTGCCTCCACTTCCAGTTGGTGGTCTCCCCAGGACAGGATGGCTGGCATGACGGTGCGCTGAACAGAGGAGGGGTGAATGGGTGTGACGCTCACCAGAACCCCTCTCACAGGTGAGCGCTGGCTTTTAATGGGCAGTTGGCAACAAAGTGATTTGGCTGGCCACAGTAGAGGCAGGAGCGGGTTGTAATCCTTCTTTGACGCTCATCCGGGGTCAGGCGGGTCCGATCTACTTGCATGGGCTCTGGCTCTGGTGCAGCAGTGGTCGGAGAGGATGAAGGCGATGAAGGCATGGTTGAGCTGGTGAAGGTCCTTCCAGGTGGGCCTCCGAAAGTCCTCGCTCGGCAACGCTGCTGCAACCTGGTGTCAATGCGGATGGCTCTGTTGACGAGTTCCTCACAGGTCTTGGGCAGGTCTTGACAAGCCAGTTCATCCTTGATGTCTTCTGACAGCCCATCAAGAAAGGTGTCGAACAGGGCCCCAGAGCTCCATCCAGTGGTGGTTGCGAGGGTTTGAAAGTCGATAGCGTAGTCTGACACTGACCTGCGGCCCTGGCGCATGTGAAGCAGTTCACGGGCGGCCTCATGTCCATGTTTAGAGCGATCAAAGACCCTCTTCATCTCAGCTGCAAACTCCTCGAATTTCCCGCAGACAGAGGACCCTGCGTCCCATGTGGCAGTACCCCATTCTCTGGCTCGTCCCGACAGCTGAGTGATCACATACGCCACCTTTGCACGGTCGGTGGGGAAGGTGCCGGGTTGTAGCTCAAAGATGAGGGTGCATTGCGACAGGAAGGAGCGGCAGGTACCAGGTTCACCGGAGTACTTCTCTGGCGGGGGTAGTCGTGGCTCGCGGGCAGGGTTTGCAGATGAGGAGGTCTCGGCAGACTGGGCAGGCTGGTCAGGTTGGTCAGGCTGAGTAGGCTGGGCAGCTGCTGAGGCCGAGTGGGAGAGCTGGAGTGGTTGGATCTGGGCTGCCAGGTCTCTGATGCTGGCAGCAACCGCCTCCAGCTGAGATTGTTGACGACCAAGGAGTGCGCCATGTTGTTCCAAGCAAGCTCTCAGGTGCTCTGGATCTGCTGGGTCCATCATGGTCTGACCGTACTGTAAGGGTTACAGACGGAGACCCAAATGCAGATCAGAGTTGAGTGTCTTTTATTTTGACAAGTGAAAAGTCACAAAAGCAGGGCAACAGAAACTGGCAGTCCAAAACTCAAAAAATTCAGTAGAATGTAAAAAATCTCAAAAATCCAAGGCAACAAAAAGGCACAGAAGATCCAATCTTCAGAAGCAAGAACTTAGTCCATAAACATCAAAAAACAGGAGAAAAAGGTTCAAAATAGAAGGTTTCAGTATCAGTCCAAAAATCCAAGAGGTTTCCAAAAACAGGTTTTCAAGCAATTCAGAGTCCATGAAAAAAAAACAAAAGTCCAGAACAGACTCTTAGGTTACTCACGAAATCTTCAGGCATCAGAAAAACAGGCAGATGTGGTCAGACGGTCAGACACAGAACTAAGGATTCACAAGGCTTAAATAGCACTCCAACAAACACAAAATCCAATAGGCAACAGAGAGCACTAATTGCACTCAATAATAACATGAGGGGAAACAGGTGTGGCAAGGGGGCGTGGTAACCCATGAAAACAAAAGGCACATGAGAAACCAAAACAAAGAGCTGTCAAGAAAAAACAGTGGCAGTACAACAGCCAGCCAGCAGGGTGGAGTAAAGTGTCCAAACACAGCAGATCTTAACAACGTGTGATTATCATTTCTTTACTCTGAACACTTTGGCATAACGCCCACTGAAAGATACAGTGGTGAGGCCAGCAGCAGTCTGGCCGCAATCTCATTCTGGCATTGAGAGTCTTGCTGGCAGTTAGAACTACGTACGTCATAGCGAATCTGAAGTTCAATCGGTCGTGTCATTAGTGTTGGCTAGCTTGTTCACTTTGACTGCTACCATGGAAGTGGATTTCATAACGAAACTAAGAGCTTCAAGTAACAGGAATTAACAGGACAGAATAAGGTAGGAAATCCGTTTTCCCCCTGATGTGCTCGCCGAAGCACTAAGTTTACTATTTGGTGGCAATGTTGTTGTCAATGTTGTTATCGATGTTGTCTACTTGTCTTCCGTCTAACTAGCCCTCACTTAAAAGCAAAGCACCTGTGCTATCCTGTCACCAAGCTAACACCACTTTCAAAAATGCACACCTTTCCTGAATTCATGGTGGGCTGCCCGGGTGGTTTAGTTACCATGTAATGTGATGTGTGTAGATTCGCTTGTGTTTGTTGGGCATCTGCGTGTGACTGGAGTGAACAGTGTACAGTGCGAGGCAGCGAGAACAGTGTCTGGCTGCGCAACGCAAGCTACTTGTAGAACCTAGTAGTAAGCTAACATTTAGCTCCTCTAGACAAGCTACATCCAATAGAAATATTAAGCTAGCTCCATCTGTAAAATGTAGCGAACTACATCATTGCAAGCTACTTCAACTAGAAATTCAAAATCACAGCATATTTGTATTATTTGGGCTGCAAAACTGACATCTGATATGTCTGTTGGATATGATAGACCCATATGATATTTTTGGCCAATCAGCTGGCTTATTTGCTCTCCTGTCTTCCCCCCATGTGTGCACATTTTGCCTCGTCATTAGTTTTGCGAGTTTGATTGCGAGTTTTGATACCGGTCTGATGGAGGTAGACAGAGTGACATTGCGCATGAAAATGTCAATAGAAACAAAGGTGTGGACATTCGGGTGTATGATTTGATTGCTGGAGACATTTTTGGGAGATACTAGTCCATGGTCTTGCAACTAGCCGTGACGGCCCGTACCCACACAGAGTAATTCCGCAACGCTCTCCTTGACTTTGAATGGGGGTGATATCGCACTTGACAGCGCGGAGGTGAAGCGATATCG
>NC_085880.1:48376145-48391145 GCF_034702125.1 Engraulis encrasicolus | reverse complement strand
CACAAGATAAGACAACAGGAAAGTTGACCAGTCTTTAAGTTTAGACCTAGGCCTACTTGCTTCTTATAGGTACAAAAGATGTTTAAACTCCATCTGTTTCACATACTGTAAGTGTAAGGTAACAGATATGAGGGTGATTTGGAGAGCTGGAGGGTTCCTTGGGGTTCATAATATACAACAAAAATATCCATCACATTTTGCTCAGGCATAATCTGTTCATTTTAAGAACCACGCAAGTCAGTGTAGCTAAAACAAAGTTTATTAAACGCTTAAAAGCACAGCATCAGTCTGTTTTTTAGTTCCAGGTGTTAGAAGCAGATGCCCTTGGGTTGTCTGAGTAGTTGGTGGTAGATATGCACAACCGGCACACTCTTGTCCCAGGAATACATGTAAGGTGCAGGTCATATCATATGAGACACAGGGTATCACCACCAATGCACAATAGCATGCAAATAAAGCACAGCAATAATGAAAAGGTGTTAAGACAATAATGCAATAAACACAGAAACGTACATTTGCCCATCACTGTAGTCATGTACAAAAACTCATCAGCAAACTACAATGTAAATATATCACAAAACAAAAACAGGCCCAATGCTCATCATCCAATCCGTTGTGTGACAACATCATTTGATGTTTTGATGAATAAACATAATTTAGATGAATACTTTTTCTACTGCCTTCCCCATGAAAGGGTTACATCACCTCTAATAAAAAAGTACTAAAGCAATAAGACTGTTAGACATAATGTGATGCTGTAATTGTACAATGGCACTGCAACGCAATTGGGGGTTACACGTGGGAGAACCTTTGCTCAGATGACAGGTGTTGCCTGGCGGAGGGGAACACAAACAGTTTTGAACGCTACGCTAGGTGTGTGCATGATAAACTTCTGTCGTGTTTCATTCCTGTTAATGACTATTGCATACAATGCTGACTTGGCGTACTGCTACTGTATGCACTTCAACATTGTGGTGAGCCACAATTAATAACGTTCAGAAAGAACACGTCCAGTTTGCTTATTCATGTATACAAGAGATTCCACCGGCTGAGCAAGCTCGTCAGATTGGTGTCAGTCAAGCAACGCCTACGGGGCTTCAAGTGTTAGGCTTAGTTTCTACTGTATAAGATACTGCCTAAAGTTTGGCAAAAGACAAAAAACGCAGGTCTTGAAGAAAGGAAGGACGAAGGAAGCAGCACTGTTGCCTCCACATCAGCTCTACATCACCACTGGGAAGACCTTTAAGACAATAAAGCAAAACAAAAAAAACAGGAGTCAGAACACATTTTCACTTTTTTTTTAAAATTGAAGCCATCATGACCCAAAAGTTCCAGACTACCCAAAAGTGCTGGCAAGCGTTAATATTCACCTAGTATTCATAAACCTGTATTTTCTGGATGAAAACATTGTTAATATATGCTTGTGATATTTCATAACGAGCCCATTCTGAATTAGGGATAGTTTAACATTTTCTGGTCAAAATGTTGAATTGCACTAGATATGCATATATAAAGGGAAGTGTATGGGTGGGGAGGTAAGGGTCAGAATTGTGTCCCCATTACATTGTGTGTGTGGAGTGGGGGGTCGTTTCAAATGTCAACACTCCTGCATACATACTCTGCAGTCTGAACTCTTTGCTGCACTATGTGTACTGGCCTCACTGAATATTTATAATAAACTGTACTCTAGTTCCAAACAAGAGAATAGAAACTATAAGCCATGCATTCACTTTTTCATGATGAAAGTGTCCAGTAGATGGCGTTAATGCAGAGTAAAAAACCAAGGAAACTACACTGAGACAAAATTAATGAACTGTTCCTTACGATTTTTCTTATACTGTATTAAGATATAAATGAAGAAATGAGAAGTTTACCCAAATCGGACAAATATAGTATATGGTGCATACATTAACGACATAATTTTTTTTTTCTTCTTTCTACCAAACTTCTTTCTCCCAAACAAAACGTTTTAATGGAACATTAGTTGTAGACTATACCACACTTAAAAATATAAAAGAGGTCAGTCTGCAGCCCTGCCTGTCTGGATATGCCTGTAAGACAATCCATACAACCTCCATAAATACTATACATATAACTCATTAGACATCCATATTTGGCAATATGGACAACATGGAATCAACTCTCCAAATCAGGAATTAACATAGCATTTTTTTTCTTTAAGTGTGGCACACTTTGAGACTAAATATGAGTGTGGGGTAGCAATCTATGATACTGTGCACAACGTACATCACATTACATTACACACTTAGCTGACTCTTATTCAAAGAGACGTACACTAGATATTTATACAGGGCATTGGTTACAGCCAGAGCCATAAAGAGGGAGAGTCGGGCAATCTCCACTGTGTCCTAGGGCCGACTTCCGCATTAGTAAAATTAGCCATTTTAGCGTCTCAGAACTGCTTAGCGATGCGAATGTTAGTGCCTAGAAGTGGGCGTAGCACACATCAAATGCAATGCGATGCAATGCAGGGAATATGACAAGACTCGCTATTCGTAGTAATAACTTCAGATAAACATCACAGATGGTAAAACTGTTGTGATTATCATTACAGAGACAGTTGATAGTTTACATATTTGTGGTGATTACCCCGCAGTATAGTTCATTAGTCCTTATTTTTGGCTTTTTATGTGATGGTTCTATGTTGAGTCTATGGAAAGACAGCCGCTTTAGGCACGACCTCGATCTCGTTGAAAGGCGGGGCTGCAATTTAACTCCTGGTCCTCCATTCGCGTAACTCTCCCTCTGTATGGCTCTGGTTACAGCCACTGAAGCAATGAGGGGTTAGGTGGCTTGCTCAAGTAGCCATGGAGGAAGGACTAGGGAGAGGTAAGGGAGGGATTTGAGCCTGCAATCCCTTGTTGTAAAATCAATCTCCCTCTTTCTGTTCTACAAGTACTAGGAAAGATCTGGCCAGCTCTGATATTTGGTTTTTAATCTTCTTTCAAAATGGCGAATTTTTATGTTCTGCTGGTATTTGTATTAGAGTAGCATTAGAGTACAGATGTCACCTGAATCACTACCAGCTCAATCTGTTAAACAAAAAGTTATTGTACAGCATGGTTGTGGAACACCTGGTTGTGAAGCACTGTTGTCAGTAACGGGACATTTAATTATCCTGATCTTAGTTACTATTAAAAGGTGTGTAATACTTACATTAATCAGGTATGTAATACTTACATTAACCAGTACAATGAGCCCCTCATATTTCTCTGCAAAGTGGACCATCAGCGGGAGAATGACACACTGCCATGGATGACACGTCCTCTTGTCTTCTTTTCCGTTTTAGCATGTTTAGTTCAGTGGGAAGAAAACCATAGCCATCACCAATCACTGCATCACCTGTGATCATAGGCTGGTCTGTGTAGAGAGATAGAGACAGTGGTTGGGTGAATGAAAATACAGCATGTCTGAGATTTACTCCACTTACAATACTCACTGTACAACTAATGCAACAATACATGAAAGAAGGGTTTATATTAATAGCAAAATGAAGGGCAAACAGCCAGCTATGGTCATTAAAAAAATCACCATCTATTGAATATAATTGCATTCATTCTGCAGTCGTACGAATGATAATGTGTTGAGGGCAATTTAACTTCAAATTACCCTAGCCTAACACACGCTCTTATATCTTTCATATCACAATAAGCTTACTTACGAAAACACTCACATACGAACAGTTATGATGTGTTCAGACTTGACTTTGCTGTGTTAAGACACATCATCACACTAGACTGAACATACAGTAATAGGTGTTAACTTCCTTAGTTATAGGCTATCATCATCCAGACCTGTCCTGCGTGCAACCTGTCCTGATGTTCAGATGCACATCATATCAAACTAACATAATTTTTAGATACTCCACGATCCTGAACAACGCTTTGATGGACTACTACATACATTAGGCAGTGTTTCCCCCAGCGCTTTCTTATCAAGGCGGCCGCCTTGACTAAACCCCACCCCCGCCTTGGCTACGTTCCCTAAAAAAAAAAAAAAAGCGTCCGAGGGCAAAAAAAAAAAAAAAAAAAACTTGTAAAAAAAAAAAAAGTTGTAATGCATGTTCAAGCGCAGGCACTAGGACAACATCGGTTGGACTAAATTGTGACACCTAGTGGTCGGATTTATTACTACGCCATGTGTGTCCATCCTCGAGGCCATATTTTGAAACAATTTTAATTTTCAATTCAATGGTTCAGCGAGAGATTCCAGACGTTGCCATATCGTCGGTGGAATAACTGAGAAGGTAAGTTGTAATTGCAGCTGCTCATCTAAACGCTGTATTTACACTGTTATTGTGAATTTTAATTATATTATATATATAATTAAATAGGCAAATAAATCAAGGTTGTAGGCTGTCTTCGGTTTGGGACCGTTCGTTATTTATGTAGGTCCACCCAGTGACAGTATTTTACCCATCCTGAAGAGAAGGCCAACATTGTACACCGAAGGCGAAGGAAGACAGGGAATGTAGGCCTAACGCAACTGATTTCGTTGTGGATGGAAGAGGTAGCCATTATAGATTAGCCAATTTAGTCGGCATGTTATGAGGAAGGGCCATGCATTTTCCTCCTCAACGAAAGGTGTGGTTAGACTAATCTAAAACATGTGGCCTATATATGATGTCAAAGACATGCATTATCCGCCAAATTCCTCTGATGGGCCATGAATTAATTAATGAAAAACTATCAGTCCCCGTGATGGCATGAATGACGATATTCGCCGCTTCCTTTCTTGCATGCAGTCAATGGCGGGGAAACAACCCAAAATATCGGGCTTCTTTCAGCCGAGGAGTCGCTCGACTTCACCGAGGCCTAGGCCTACACTATCTGACAGTGCTGTGTCACCACCTCAGCCCCAGCCCCAGCCCCAGCCCCAGCCCCAAACATCCAAGCACCGGGCTAGTGGGTGGAACCCGGAGTGGGCTGTGGACAGCAAATATTCCGGTTGGCTATACCACACTGAACATGGTAGGCTACTGGTATTGATTTCGTTCGATAGAAAGTAGGTTATTTGACGTAAAAGTTAAACAATGGAGTTAAAAATATTGTGTTCTGCAGGGATGTTTTGCAGATTGTGCCGGGCAAATCGGCAGCGAGCTACACGGGGTGCATCGGAGCGCTCGTTTATAGAGGTGCCCTGCACCAATTACAGGAGGGACGCGCTGGACCAGCATATGAGCACCGCGAGTCACTCCTCATCCGTTGCTGCCCAGTCAAGTCGATGTACGTCTTTCTGAAAACAATGAGTGACTTGATATAAATAAAAACATGATTAATAAATACTAATAATAATTATTATTATTTTAGCCCTGTCCATAAGTGAAGCATTCCACCCCATTTTAAACATGGAGCACGAGGCCATAATTGGCGGGTTTAAATGCCTGTATTGGCTCGTGAAGAGAGAGATGGCGCATCATACAAATTACAGCGCGTTAATGGAACTGGCGGAGCTTCTGGGGTGTGATTATTTTGCCAAATTGAAGGTAATACTTAAATGCATGTTTAAGGTATGTGTTCAAGCGTCACACAGAAAACGTGTGGGAAATAGTCAAGCTAACAGTACAAATATTTTTCTAGATTGATCAAAGGACAAACTACACATCCCACAGAATTGTCGACGAAATGCTCCAAATTCTTTGCGCTGTTGTGGAGGAGCCCATCTTAAATGTTATTAGAACATCAAAGGCAATTGGGATCGAAATAGATGAATCCACTGATGTGTCTGTTAAAAAACAGCTGGACATTCACATCAGGTATATCAATTATCACGTTTTAAATTATATTGCAAAGTCCTTGTATACAAATAATTCATATAATTCATATCAATTATTAATTCATACTTTTTAGGTACACAGACAAAGAGGGACATCTCTTCTGCCATTTTTTGGACCTGGTAGCCATACCAGATGGCACTGCATCGACAATTGCAGAGGCAGTCAAGGGAGTCATCATAAAAAAACAAATACCTCAGGACCACATCTATGGCCTCGGCACAGATGGGGCGGCAGTGATGACAGGTATTCGAGTAGCCTATATTGTGAAATGACATTTGACATGAGTTCATAATTATTTTGCCTTACTGTACATTCTGACACTTTTTGCTGTAGGAAAACGCAATGGCACTGCCAAGCTACTGTCTGACACCTGGCCAGGACTTGTAGCAGTGCATTGTGCCGCTCACCGTCTGGCACTTGTCTGCAAAGATGCAGCTGAAGAGGTCCCTTACATGGTTATCTTTAGGAAGCACCTGCAGGACTTGCACCTTTTTTTTAGAAATAGTGCAAACCGCACCAGCGCCCTTAGCAGAGCTGCAGCAGTCCTCGATGTAGCAGACCTAAAAGTCACGGTAATAGAAAAAGATTCACAGAAAAGTCTTAATTGAAATTTTCAGTTGAGTGTGTATTAACAGATCTTAATTTTGCAATGTAATTTCAGGAGGTTAAGGACACTAGGTGGCTGTCCCAGGAGAAGGCCATTAGCAATTTACAGAGGAACTTGCCTGCCGTCCTTGCCACACTGGCAGAGGAGGCCGAGACTCGCAAGGATCCAGTGGCTCGGGGATTATACACCTTCTGTGCTACATATCGGTTTGTGGCAGCAGTGCTCATGCAGGCCGATATTCTGCCTCACCTGACCCAGCTGTCCAGATTGTTCCAGAAAGAGGATGTCAATTTTCTGGCCATCAGTCAGCATGTAAGCCATATTATAATACAGTAGTGCTTTTTAACTATAGCTGAAACCATTTAAGTTGTCATCTTGTATGAGTTGCTCATTTACAACATATGGTTCACACCTAAGGTTCCTGTAACCATTGACACCCTGAGAAAAATAAGAGAAGCAGGAGAGCAGCAGGCACCTGGGACCTTTCTTGCTCAGGTGAGGGAGAGGGTGAGCCTCCTAAACATCACCGCAGAAGAGGACAGGATGTCAAGGCGTCAGGAACGTACATCCACAGACTTCTGGAGTCGTTTTCAGATCCAGGTAAGCAATAATGAGTGTCATATTACTAGCCTTATTTTCTTTAAAAAAAAACAAAAAACAAAAAAAAAACTCCTGGTGTCAGTGTAAGTTCTGCAACTCTCATACTGTAGGTCATGGAGCCTTATATAGACGGCCTAATAAAACATCTGGAGCTAAGATTCCAGCAAGTTGGAATACTTGCAGCGTTCAGCGTCCTAGGTCCCAAAAGGCAAGATGACACTGCTGACCTGGAACACTTGATGATGCTGGCCAAACAGTTCAGCAGCATCAATGAGAACCAACTTTTGCAGGAGTGGCAGTCATTTAAGGTCCTCATCACATCAGGCATTCTGAAGGTGAGTCTTTACCTTAAAATGACCTTAAATAGTTTTAAGCATTTTAAAGATTCTTGGTGTAGCTCACTTTTTTCTAACTCCATCAGGAAAAGTCCCAATTGGAGGTGCTAACCACCATGGCGTCAGGATATGATGAGCTTCACCTCCTCTACCCAAACCTTTCCCTCCTCAGTGCCATCGCCCTCACAATTCCAGTGTCCAGCGTAAATTGTGAGAGAGACTTTTCCGCGATGAACAGGGTGAGTTTCATCATGCATACACCTTATAAAATCACAATGTTAGATGACTACCAGTATCTTACATTCTTATCTTATATTCATTCTTTTTTGTTCTCTCTGTGTGTAGATCAAGACAGACCTGCGAAGTAGGCTGCAGGGTGACAGCCTCACAGCCTGCATGGCAATTAGCATAAATGGGCCACCAGTAGGGCAGTTTAATTACAACAGGGCACTGGAACTCTTTTTTGAAAAGCCAAGAAGGATGGCCTGCAAGGACAAGACTTGCAAAATGTGCCATAGGTAGCCAGTCAATTTTGCACTCCATTTGGTTTCTCTTTTTCGTTAATGTAAACAACCTGCACTGCACTTTTTGTTACATTTTTCTTTTCAGCTTCTGTAAATAGTTTTGATATGGCAGGTCAATAAATACATATTTTCCAGTTCTACACAGCTTTGTTATTATTCAAACCCCCCCCCCCCCCCCCCCCCCAACCCCCGAAACAGTATTCGTGCCGTGCGTGACATCAAACCCCGCCAACACCTCCCCCCGCGTGACATCGCGAGTGGCGCCGCCCCCCGCCACGCCGCCCCCCAGGGACAGACTTGAAGCCTCACCACCTTGACTAACCAATTTTCTGGGGGAAACACTGTTAGGCATGCCATGATCATCATGCCGCATGCAGTGAAAGCTGGAAGTGGAACAAGCTTAGCCCACTCCACCAACATCCAGAAACCAACCATTCGCCTTCACCCAAAGCGTCCATGGGATGCCAAGATAACCACAGATGAAACAGTTAGGACTTTGGGTGGGGGAAGTAGGGTAAATTACATGAGCCCAACTTACAATATCATCCAATTAGGTTTTGATCCGTCTCTGACTCTCTGATCAAAACCTGTCACGGGCCAACCAACCCACGCTATCAACCAGCACAGCAGCTAGCAGTGGGCAGTTCTTATCAGGTACAGTAGAACTAGCTAGATAAGGGAGCGGCTAAAACGGTTCAGTTTCAGTCTCCAGAAAGTCACAACACCAAATTCCACATCCCTTGCCTTCTTTCAACAGCCGAGAATAAAATGCACCTTACCTGACACTTCGGCGCACTATTTATTTATGTATAGCTAATTTTGGGCTGGTGGTGGCAAACTAGAACGAGTGCTAGCTTGCTAGTAAGCAGTAAGTTAGCCACAAAATGTATACCTACATACAAATTGAACAACCCGCAAAAGCATACCGTGTTACAAAGTTACAAACACCATATTTGTAGAAATAGAAGATGAATAGACAGCTAACTATGAGCTACTGGTAGCAAAACATATTTGAGGGGGATAAATCGGAATTACATAGGTAAAATGTAATCTAGGCATGTGATTCACAATCCACGAAATATCTAACGGATAATACGGAAATACACTGAAATATACATGAATACCAACGTAAAATGATCTAAACTGTAATATTTGGTAACTTACTTTGGTCATTTATGCTCACAAACACAGGATTACTTAAGATAAAAGGAGGAAACTTTCGGAAGTTAGGTAAGGCAAAATCAATGCATCTGAACTAAAAACAAAGATGGAGGGATGCGTAATGTCACATCCTGAACTAGCGATGTCAAAATAAGAGTCCTATAGCTAAACTAAGGAAGTGCATGAAAATAACCAGTGAAAACAACTAAATGCCCATAGCCCTTTCTACACTCATACAATGGTACTTTTTTACGAACTTGAACCTACCTTTGGCATAGCATGTACATTCGTCATGTCCAAATGCTATCCAGCCACAGATAACAAGATCCCTCTGTCACGGACCGGACAGTTAGGCAATGCCATTTCCCTGTCAGTAGAGCCGTATCCCTGTCAGCCTTGCACAGTGCCATCTGGTGGATATTCCGTGAACTGAGGGTTTTTGCCGGTCTTCAGATTCAAATCGGCATGCATTTGTTTGTGGATCTGTTCTGCGCTCTGAATGTCTCAAAATACCGTAATCGACACGAAAGCAAAAGAAATGATTCACAAATGCAGAAAATATCCACGAATGCAGGAAAATGGTGTACAAATGCAGACTGCACACACAAAGTCAAGCACATTTGTTTCCAAATTAGAAAAATATATTTAAAAGTTAAAAATATATAATATTAATAATAAAATATTAAAAATATATATTTGTATTTTTTGATGACTATTTATAAATCTTGCATCTTCATGTGTGTATCTCGCTTTTGTATTCAAATCTGGTACTGTGTGTTTGTGGACCGTGCAGTGAGCTCCGAATGTCTCAAAATGAGTAATCGACACGAAAGCAAAGGATATGATCCACGAATGCAGAAAAGATCCTCAGATCTTGGAAATTGGTGCATTAATGCAGACTACACACACAAAATCAAGCACATTTGTTTCCAAATTAGAAAAATATATTTAAAAATTAAAAAAACATATTTGTATTTTTGATGGCTATTTATAAATCATTCATCTTCATGTGTGAATCTCCTCCTTTTCATACAAATAGTTTAGGAACAATTGGATCTCCATAACAAACACACACACCCTGAACACGCACACACACACAAACAAACACACATGCACGAACACACACATATGAACCACCCACACAGACACACATGCACGTACACAAACATATGAACCACCCCCCCCCCAATAGCAGGCTGCTTATTAATTACTCAGAGAGAGAGAGAGAGAGAGAGAGAGAGAGATGGAGAGAGAGAGAGACGGAGGGGGAGAGAGAGAGAGAGGAGAGAGAGAGAGAGATACATAAATAAAACTAAAACTAAACTAAACTAAAAAACTAGTTTTAAATAAAACTAACCACTCTGCTTATCCCCACAGAAGAAATTGTGATCCAGTTGTGAACAGACATGGGAAGGAACTCTTACAAACAGGCTTTTAGGCAGGATTTTTTTTTAGGGTGTCTAACTTTTATTAACCTGACATTGTGCGGGGCACCCGCGACGGCGTGCGGCAAAGCCGCGCGGCGCCTCGACCCGCAGGCACAAGTGGCCCTATGAAATCCGTTTTATTTTTTCCCAAATTCCGTTTTATTTTTTACATTTTTGAACTTTTTGAACCAAAAAATCTTATTTCTTAGTTATTTAGTTCAAACTGGTGGGTGGACAGAGCCAATCACTCATGGTTGAATGGTAGGTAGAGAAAAGAAGATTCAATTACCTACTAGTTTTTTTCTGTTATATCAGCCCTCCAAAATATTTCAGGTAATACGGTAGCTGAAATGTACATGCGCATATATTCTATTATATACACGTGACGCACCCAACAAGAAGGCGAATTCACTTCTGATGCATTCAATTTGGACTCGGGCTGCATCAGGTTTTCTCGAATAAGTTTGGCTATATTGCAAGTGCAGCTACATTAGAGACATTTTTGTTCACGTGATATGCAGGCCTAGGCATTAAATATCGTTGCAAAGTCCCTACCTACCTTTTCACACAAGCACATGTTTTACAAGACGGCCGTTTTCTTCTGATGATGACTTGACCATTTTTCAAAGTTGCTGCTAAGTTTTGGTCACTATGCTTCGTGGCCAACAAAGTTAACAAGTCATGATCAAAGCTTTGCCAGTTAAGTTTTTACAGCGGTCACGTCTGTTATAACAAACTCCAAACTCGTGCCTCGCATCGGATGATTCCATTGTTTATTAAAGTGTTTTAGAGCGATCTTGGGGTATTCTCCCCCGCAAAATTTTTACACTTCTAATGCTCTCAAAAACGCAATTTCCTGCAATTTGAGGAGCAAATTTTGTTGTTTTAAATGACCACACCATAACATTCTGTAGCTTACATTAGTATGACGTTTCCACATGTTTTTTCTGCCCAACATGGCTTCAAAACTTTTAATGAAGAATCATTGCGACGTTAAGCGACTCGAGGGACAGACTCGCAGAAGCGCGAGGGGAGGGGGAAGGGGGGGACGAGCAGAATGCTCTGCGCTGCGCAGCGTAGGACAGACCTGGAGGATGGAGCCGGTTAGGTGTATTTTAGATTTTATCTTCTAAAACTTCCAAAATGGCGGTGTAAATAAAAATCGTCCATCGTGGGAAAGCTCGGACTCAGCGAATTTTGAACATCAGCACGGTTAACGCAGATAAAGTGGAAAAATAGGACATCTTTAGGGCGTCCTACTAAAAAAGTAGGGCGTCCAATTTTTTTTTATTTTCAAAATAGGGCGTCGAAAAGACACCCAGACGCCCCCCTAGCTAAAAGCCTGCTTACAAATCTGCCGTAGCCTGGGTCTGTATGTCGCCAACGGTAGGATTAGAGGAGACACATTTGGAAAACACACATTTTGCTCACCTCTTGGGAATAGCACAGTAGACTATGTCATAACTGACATAGACCCTATGTCAATTAGAGCATTCACTGTCAAACCACTATCACCCCTATCAGATCACAGCCAACTCACAATATTCATAAAAATGTCAGAAAACAACACCCTAAAATCACAGCCCAGTAAGCTGTTTCACTTTAAAAAGTCATACAGATGGGCTGAAAACAGTAATGAGGAATTTATAAAAGCAACAGGAACCCAACACATCCAAGCTCTCCTGGAAACCTTTCTAGACACCCCATATACCTTAAGTACAGAGGGTGTCAACCAGGCTGTGGAAACAATTGGCATAATATTTGAAAAAACAGCAGGAAAGGCCAAATTAAAGAGATTAAGGACTAAACCTGAAGTCGAAAAGGAAGACAGCTGGTTTGACGCCGAATGCCAGTCATTAAGAAAAGAAATTCGCAAATTATCCAACCAGAAACATAGAGATCCAAATGACACATCAATTCGACATCTATATTGTGAGACACTGAGACAATACAAACGCACACTCAGAAACAAGAAAGCTCAGTACACACAAAACCAGCTGGCACTGATTGAGGCATCAATAAAAACGAATACATTTTGGGACAATTGGAATCATTTAAAAAAATCAAAACATCAAGAAATGGTAATTCAAGATGGAGACATCTGGACTAATCATTTCAAAACTCTATTCAAGAATGTTCAATCTGACCAAAACAAGAACCAAAATGACATAATCCACAAACTACACGATCTGGAAAACACAATCAAAGACTACCAAAACCCACTTGACTTCCAAATCACTGAACAGGACCTACTCACTCATATCAACAAATTAAAGTCAAAGAAAGCATACGGGCCTGACTGCATTTTAAATGAAATGCTAAAATGTATGAGTGAAAAATTTAGATGGGCTATTCTCAAACTATTTAACCTAGTCCTGAGTGTGGGTTATTTCCCCGACATCTGGAACCATGGATTAGTTACACCAATCTACAAAAACGGAGACAAATTTGACCCTAAAAATTACAGAGGTATCAGCGTTAACAGCAACCTGGGGAAGTTATTCTGTAGTATTATTAATTCACGGCTCATGGACTTCCTTATGAAGCACAATATCTTGAGCAAAAGCCAGATCGGATTCTTACCAAATCATCGCACCACTGATCATATTTACACCCTACACACATTAATCGAAAAATACACCCACAACAGAAACAAATTATTCTCTTGTTTCGTAGACTTCAAAACCGCTTTTGATACCATTTGGCACAACGGATTATTCTACACATTAATGAAAAATGGTGTAGGGGGAAAAGCATATGATATTATAAAATCCATGTACTCAGGAGCTAAGTGTGCCATCAAAATCGGATCCAAAAGAACAGATTATATCCCCCAAGAGTGTGACGTGAGGCAAGGTTGCCCTTTAAGCTCAACTTTGTTTAAATTATATATAAATGACCTGGCGACCATCCTAGAAAAGTCAACCACCATAGGACCCACTCTGAACAACATCGAGGCCAAATTCCTGCTGTTTGCGGATGATCTAGTCCTTCTCTCACCAACAGCAAATGGACTCCAAATGCAGCTTGGGCTCCTCCAAAATTTCTGCCAGACCTGGGCCCTGGCAGTGAACAACAACAAAACCAAAATAATGATATTTCAGAAAGGTTCCAAATACCACGGAAGACAAAATACATTTACTTTAGGACCACAAACAATTGAACATGTCACAGACTACACCTACTTAGGCCTCAGAATCAATTACAATGGAAGTTTCAATAAGGCAGTGAATGAACTGAAAGACAAGGCACGCAGGGCTCTATATGCCATAAAAAGACAAGTACCCTTTGAAATTCCAATCCAAATCTGGCTCAAAATATTCTCATCGGTGATAGAACCAATAGCCTTATATGGCAGTGAAGTGTGGGGTCCACTCACAAATCAGGAATTTGATAAATGGGAAAAGCATCCAATTGAGACCCTGCATGTGGAATTCTGCAAAACCATCCTAAAAGTCCACCGACACACAACAAATAATGCATGCAGGGCAGAACTAGGCCGATACCCTCTTATTATCAACATTCAAAAAAGATCAATTAAATTCTGGAAGCACCTCAAATTAAGTGACCCACACTCTCTATGTCACAAAGCCTTGCAAAACCAAGATCTGAGCAAAGTCACCACTCCACATACCAATCAGGTCCACTGCTATCCCTTCCCACTAACACCTCCACACTCTACAGGCCTGCAAGACCAGGTCCAAATTACAAAACATACTCCACTAAACCAAATTTTCTTATTCTTGAAAAATAACTATTATCAATATTGGCAATTGAAAACCAAAACACAAAGCAAGATGCAATGCTATCTGTCCCTAAACAGAGAGTATGCACTTGCAAACTATCTAACTCAAATCAAAGACCCTATCTTGAGAAAAATATTGACGAAATACAGACTCAGTGAACACCGCCTGGCCATTGAAACCGGCCGACATAAAAAAGACTGGCTTCCCAGAGAAGAACGTTTTTGCAGACAATGCACTGACAATATTGTTGAAACCGAGCTTCACTTCCTAACCGAATGCAACAAATTTAAAAATATCCGTGAAATCTTCTTCCAAAAATTTGAGCAGAAACACCCAAATTTCACTTCCCTCCCAACCCAGAACAAACTCCCATTTATCATGGGTGAACAAGAACTGAGTTGTTTCTTGTCAGCCCAATACATTTTCACATGCCACCAGCAGAGGGACAATGAGTGATACTGTATATTATATTATAATATACTGTATATTATATGTATTCTTTAAATACCTTATGCTTATGTGCTCGAATATTCACTGAAACACACTCAAAGACTGTGGATGGACATACGCGTGCACCCAAGCATGCATATGGAAACACACACAAACACACACAAACAAACTGAGACACGCGTGCACACACACACTCTATATGCGCACACACACACACACACACACACACACACACACACACGAACACACGAACACACACACACAAACACACGAACACACACACACACACACACACACACACACACACACACACACACACACACACACACACACACACACACACACACACACAC
>NC_085880.1:48324496-48373545 GCF_034702125.1 Engraulis encrasicolus | reverse complement strand
TGTCTCTGGGAAGTCTGTGAACCAATAAACAGACAGTCCTGAGAAAGGGGGCGGGACGAGTGACAGCGTGCGATCTATTTTGAATTTGGAGACTCATTCGAGAGACAGAGGGCAAGTGCGAACAGCAATGCTTATGGCGTCATAATCGAGACAAAAGGTCCACGAGCGCCACGTACTGCACACGCAAGGTATTGTATTCTGCGTGCGCGCGTAGACACAGTCGCGCGCGCTTGCTCTGCGCGCGCACAAACGCTGCCACGCGCGCGCGAGCAGAAATATGAATATTTAAATTATCTCCTCCCACTGGTTAGCATAACCAATGAGGCGGAAGTTTGTTTAGTCCATAATAGTCAAACACAGATAGATCTCAGACCTCAATTGTTGATATCGTTGCTACGGTGACTGCAACCAACCACCTTTGAAACACAACTGAAACGCAACTCACGGCTGCTGCTGCCAAGGGCATTCACCTCTTTATTCGTAAACCCATTTTATTTTATTTTTTGGTGGATGAAAACATTGTGTCAATATGTGTTTGTTTTATTTCATAACCAGCCCATCGTGGAGGGCTGGAGGCGAATGAATGGGGTTAGCTGCTGATGGTGTTGAAGTAGAGGCTATTAACTTGGTTTTGAAGTGCGAGTTCGGTGGTTGCAGTCAGCAGCGGAAAAGCGGTCTGCTTTAACAAGTGAGTACGCCTCTAGACATTTCATTAATAGCATTAGAGAAGAACATGTCAAATTTGAGATGCGGCTAGTTGGCTACGACTGTGTTGTACTTGTTAGCAAGCTATCGTAGGTCGTGTAGTTGGCACATGTAGACCTCCTTGAGTTGGCACGATGACAACGAAATAAGCAAAGCAAACTACCGGTAGGTCTACACAAAAAAATGACATTTACATCAGTGCCATTACAGATATCTCGGATTAACGTGTTCTATACGTGGAATGTTTTAAATAATGCACACATGTGTACCTAAGCCGTGCATATTGCATTGATGAGAGGTAAACATGGTCTTTCCCTTGCTAAAACTCCCACCGAGTGGGCTACCTTCCTTCAATTAGTTACAAGTTTATTAGTGTAGTGTTAAGAATGAACCTTGTTTTTTTCTCTTGGTGAACTTCTCAAAATATGTGGGCTACAATGAAGATACTACTTGGGACGGGTTATTCGTTGCCTATTGTTTCTGATGGGGTGTTAATTGGTGTGGCACCCCGGATTCCTTCCTCACTTCTGGAAGATTGGCAAGGGGTAAGCTGTGTTATTTTTTCTTCAGTGTCACAAACTATTTATTGATGTTTCTGTGCTTCAATTTCTCTGTTATTTTACTGATCTTTGATGGGAAGATATTCTGTTACGTTTGTGTGGACATTTTCGTTGTTATTTTCTATCTAAATACGCAAATTAGCGCTATTAATGTCCGCGATCATTATGAAGTTAACAGGTGCTAACGTGCCTATTGTGTCACAGGAATGTCGTTTGTCTCGACCCCTTTGCAGTGTGCCTCACTTTGCCCGCCCTGTCTGTTGTTACAGGTATGTGTTAATGTATGAAAGAGATCCCTGTAGTATTTGTGATGATGTACATTGTGTTTTCTTTTGGTTTTAACTGTGTTAACTAGGTATGGTACGGTTTGCGTAGCAAACCGAAACCGTACGGTTTGCATGTCACGGAACGGGGTAGTGCGCAACCGCACGGTGCCCACGGTTTCAAAAAAAAAAAAAAAGCCACCAGCGGACGACGCAATTAAAATCCTACTACTTTTACAAGCATACAACACAAAGACTACGTAGGATATTGAGTGTGGAAAGACTGATTTTTATCAGCCAACTGAAAGGCATAATGTAACAGCATGCACCAGCTGACTAGGCTACAGTAGCCTGCGCAAGTGCAGGTCGGTCAGCAGCGTCTCCCTTTCCCCCCTCTCTCTCCACGTTAACGCAAGCGACTGCCCCCAGCCTTTATTCTGACCAATTTAAATTAAATGAACATGAATTTACAAAAAATGACAGATTAGCAGAACAAAGTAGACTATGACTTACGTTACAGTAGCCTAGTGTAGGCGATATCCACGTGACATTGAATGGGGATTCCAGACGGCAAAATGCGAGATAATTGAACATATCCACCAGATTCACTGCGCTGTCCTTAACTGGAATCAACTGTATTCCTGATATGTAGCCAGTTAAACTCTGATGGAATGAAGGGAACTTTGTGCTGTTGCCTAGTTAACATTGATTTTTAACACTATAACCAAAATAATAGCCTATTTGACTGTTTTAACAGTCTCAGCTTCACAGGAGTTTTTTTTAAACATTCTTGTGTATTGTATACACTTCTAAAAAAAACGATCTTTTTAAATTATTTGTTACCTTAACTTTTACATTTTAACATAACTTAACCCTCTCACTTGTTCACTTAAAATTGAATTTGACTTCTGATTTTACTTCTATGCTTCTCACGGCCGGCAGTTTCATGATAGGAAGCAGCTGATTCATCCTAAGCGCAAAAGTCGCAGAAAGCGGTATCAAAATAAAAGTCCAATTCGTTCTCAATGTGTCATTAACCAAAATAGTCATACTGCACTGACCTAATGGTCCCATTGCCTACAGGAGTGTAGCTGTTTTATTTTTACACGTCAAATGTGTTATAGTATGTAATATTTGAATATTTGTCAACTTAAAAGTTAGGACTTAGTTCTCCTTTTTTTGTGAAATAAATGGAAGCATGTTAAAATCATTGATATCTTTCCTCTTTCAGTAACTTCACCTTGTTACAGGTTAAATGAAGTCAAATTCAACATGATAAGCTTACATTTTCATTCTAATTTTTATATTATACATTTCCAGTGCATAATAAATTGTATTTATTAAAAAAAGAAAAAAAAAAAAACAGAACCGAACAAAACCGAAAACCGTGACCTTGAAACCGTGACATGGACCGAATCGTGTCTTTTGTGAACCGTACCACCCCTAGTGTAAACTATACGATCTAAGTGCCTTGGTTTCTCTATTACACTGTAAACAGTAGTGTCGTTTGTCTCGACCCCTTTGCAGTGTGCCTCACTTTGCCCGCCCTGTCTGTTGTTACAGATTGGGAAGTAAATAAATGCTATTGGATCGAGACCCCTCATCTCTCCTGCCTCTTCAATCATCCAAAGACTGTTTAGTTTGTTATTTTAATGTAATGGTCGGTTCATGTCCGTTACATTAGCAGCAGAAAGCATGTAGACACTAGCATGTAGATCGTCCTCGTAGTGGCATTTATCTTGCGCATAAAACATGTCAGAATATCTCTGCGTGACACAAACGGTTAATGTGTTTGTTTTGTTAGTAGTGAGAACTGGGCCAGACATATCCAGCTCAACACGGATGAAGAAATGGAAACCGCTCTACTCCCGTGTACAGTAGGCTACAGCTGCCTATTAAAGAAGAAATGAAACGAATATTCATCTATTATTCACATTAAATATTGTGTCTATTTCTAAAACATCAATCCAACTTTAAATATTTTTTCCGGGCATAACTTGTTGAAACGGCAACTTAAAACCGTGCCTTTGGTGCGACAATATTTACAGGGCCGTGACGTCTTAAGGTTGACACCCTCTTTTAGCGAGTATGGCTGGCTGCGGAAATATCATACATTTGAAGGACCCATATCTCATAAAGGAACCAACATTAAGATACAAACATCGACATGTCGAAAGAACACACCTCTAACATTATGTGAAAAAAACTCACGTTGAATGATGAGACTTTTCTGTGATGATGCACCACCATATGCCATATGGGTTGGAAAGATATGCCATATTCGGCACAGGATCGACGGGCACAAAACAGCACCGCTCTCCTACTAGGCTACACGTAGGCTACACGCTGATTATTATTAAGATATTATCAATCATATGACACAATAGTGTAGGCTGTATGTGCTGTGGTAAACTGGAAAATATGGGAGCATGGGTGCCAGCTGCCGGTTTCTCAGATCATGGATGTGACATTCCGCGCTGTCTTTGACAGGTTGAAACCGAAGTGGCACTTTGAAAGCCAGCTTTAAAATTTTATTAAACAATGGCGTTATCTCAATTATTATGCCGACAACTTACCGATCAACCAGCGCGGCATCTAACTTATTTTTTTGTTTATGGCAACGTGACAAGCGGATGTCGATGCTTTGGCTGCAGCTGCGCTGTCTTTGACATGTTGAAACCTAGCGAAATTGCACTATCGGCTACTTTAAAAACGTATGAGGAGGTAGCCCAATAGCATGGTTTTGATGTAATCTTAATAAACAATGGCGTTATACCCATCATTATGCGACAATTTGGAAGTCGGTAGGTATATTTTGACACAGATGTTCGTGCTCAGGGGCTGTTGTTGCATAACACAATAACTGCACGACCGCCGGCAATTGATAGAGTCTTAACTACACAACACAGATTTTCGTGCTCGGATGCAGGGGCGATTTCGTTGCATATAAAGCAATAACTCCACGACCGACGGCCATGTAGTCGTAACGAAACACAGCCTCGACCCGCAGCGCATTGACCGAAGACCCTTGTACGGTGCTACAATGGCAGAGAGGAATAGCATCTTTAGCATGCTGCTATCTTGCTAAGTGGCTGTCGGCCAGACTCACCCGTTGTCGCACTCGAGCTAGAGATATCCGTCTGCACACCTGCTATCCATAGACACTTCTTGTGGTAGTCTTGGAGTCTATTTCAAACCATGTCCACGGTCTCCAGATTTTTTAAGGTAAACAACAGGAGGGGTGGAAAACGCCTGGAGCACAACATTGATCTCTAGGTCACTTCAAAAGCCGATGCCTCCTACACGATCAGCGTTGTTTTGCCTTCTCCTTGTCAGCAACAGTTCCAGTAATTTTGACTTAAAGAAACTTGTGCAGAGAGATGCCTTCAGTGAAGCTTGTACTTGTTGCAACCTGTACCATTTAGAGGTGCTAAACTCGAATCTTTGAGGCGTCCGGATTGATTGGATCATTCCAAGGAGGGTATCCGGATTAGACGGATCAATCGGATCACACGGATCACTTATTTAAAATAAATAAAAATAATGTATTTTTTAAAACGTTTCTGCCGTTAAGTAGCTATGCACCTCGCCTTTGTTGTTCCATTTATCAATTCACGTTGATAAATCAAAGAGTAAGACAGTTTGATCAACAAAACTCACTTTATGAATGTAACAGTTCCTAAACTCATGCTGCGATCCGACCCACCTGGGTCTCCTCACTAAACATGAAACCACAACTCGAACAGCCTTTGGCAGCAGTGAAACGGCATGTTCCTGATTTTGCAATAAATAATGTGTGTGTTTGTATTTAAGAAGACTAAAAGTCAAACATTTGGGAGCAGAAGTCTAGTTGAGCAGGGACAGTCAGGAGGCGAGCAGCAGATGACCACTCGCTTCCGCTGCCGAGTTGCCTTGCGACTCACACACTCGTGGCAAAAACGAAACTTAAGCATTGATCCGATCCGTAGGGGATTCGCTGCTACCAACAACTCAGTCAGGATTCGTCTCACCGAGTCGCCGAGGGCGCCGCTGCTGAGTGACTCGGACGAGGGGAGTGACAGCAGCAGTGGCTTTGCTGTAACGCAGTGAGTGATAGTAGAGTCACGTCTGTAGACTATAATTTCCCTAAGAGTAGCCTACAGACTGAGATGTTAAAGCGTTGGCAGAGCACTATTAACATTAAAATGTAGACCTCAACAGAGTCAGAAGCACACGCATAGGGAGCGGGGATCCGCGACTCAAACACTGGCCACAACATAGGCTGGACGGATCAAACAGGCTCGATGAATGACGAGGCGGGAGTTGGTTAAGTTTTACTCAGTGACTGTTCGTGACTGAACAGCATACTAGGGAGATTAGAGAATGGCTGTTGTAGTCAACTAAAGAGGATATATTCCGGTTGCACAATTTCTCGCGCTGTAACTGCCATTTTGTTGACATATTAATGAAATGCCGTCTGACCCGCCTTTGGCGGTTCAATGCACGACAGCCATCCGGTCTGTTCGGATGAGGTCTTTACCGGGCTCTCCAACCGGATCCTCCGGGTTTTTTATCATCTCTAGTACCATTTGGACCGCCACGAAGACAATATTTTCCACTGTGCTTTGATTTACTAGCCATAGACGCCGCCATTGATTACTATAACTTTGTGGGTTCGGAGTTGGACTGTGTCAACCTTATGACGTCACTCATAAGACAATAAATTCGCACTACTGGACAAAATATTGCTCATTTTGAGCTCGTTTTAACATGACTTCCCGGATAAATTATTACACACACAATATCTTCTTTTAATCACAAAGCTTAGAACTTTTGTAATATGCAACACAAGCTGTAAAATTCCAACAATTAATATTCGTTTCATTTCTTCTTTAAGGATTCACCTTTACAAGTAGGTATGGTAGAATTACAGTGTTAAGTTCACACACATTGCTTTGGCCACTGTTTTTGGTTTGGGTTGGCCCATGTTTCCGTTGTTTGGCTTAGCAAACACAAGGTTCAGAATTCCCGGTTTCCCAATAACTCCTGGGTGTGTAGGGTGGCATTGTCCGTGGCAGGAAAAAGGAGGACATATTTTAGAACGGTGGGATTGGGGGTCACTTTGCTACCTGGGTGGGAGTCCTCCCTTATGAAAATGAGCGTTTTTTTAGATGCAATTTCATGCATTTTAAGGCATTTTTGTCCGGCTTAATGCTGTGCCTCACAACAGCAAGGCACTGAAAAGGAGGACTGTCCTCCCTAAAGGAGGACGTCTGGCCACCCTAGCATTGCAAGTTAGATTGCATTTCACTTGTTAAAGAATGGGTGGAATGTCGCCAACAATTTATTAGTATTGCATTTGACGCTCTATCTGACCATGGCAGCTAGTTTACACAGCAGATCCGGTCATTGTGATTCCTTGATTTCTACACTAGGCTACAGGGTCATTTGGCAATTCACGTTATCTGGGGTTCGAAGACGTGCGCGGCACTGCTTGCTCTAGGTCAAATGTCCTAAAAATAAAATCGAACACGTGTTTTAAAAACTATTCTTGAGAGTTCACATGTACTTGCAGAATAAATGAGCTGTAAAAAGTAGGCTACAGTTGTATCCGGAGACCAATGAACAACCCAAGTTACATCGCACGAAGCAAAGCGCTCAGGCTTGGGCAGGTTGCCGTGGCAACGCTTCGCACAGCCCTGGCTGGCAGAGCTGTGAAGGATTTTGACTGCCAGGCAGCCAGGGTAAGCTAGCTTTTTATGCTGTTATTGAGAGTTTGATTGAATGAGCAGGCGTTGTAAACTATTCTATGCATCAAAAAGCCCTATGTTCTGCTCAGTGCTCCTCCCTCCGAGTCCAGTGACTTTTTAATAACTCACTTTTCTAAAGTTTTAACTTTGATTTCTGTCACGTTTAAAAGGCCCCCTCTCCTGGATCTCTCTCTATGCTGTGCCCTGACTTCTGAGTCCCCTGAAATAGGCTGCCTGCATTCTCTTATTTTTCAATGCACTGGGCCCTTTCTTTCTAATTAGTCAGTTCGTTTCAGATCTTGTCATTTCTGTTAGGTGACGGCTCAAGATGTGGCTTCCTGTAGTTCAGAGATAGTATTCAAAACTGCCTCAAGCTTATGTAGTAGGACTAGTGTTAAGAATAAACGGGTGTGGAACATATGACCTATATTTGAATAGTTTCTTAAAACTGTGGAACATGGAGCAGCAAGAATAAGCTGTGGGACCAACGGGCTGTGGGAGTAGGCCTACCAACGGGCTGTGGGAACATAGAGCAGCTGACCCCCTAAGGAGCTCATTGTATCGCAGGAATGGTTCAACCCCCATCCAGTGTGCCTCATTTGTGTGCCCTGTCTGTTGTTACAGGTATGTGTTAATTATATAAGAAAAGAAGATCCGTGTAGTATTTGTGGTGCTGTACATTTTATTTTATTTTTGTGTAATACTTTGTAATACGATCAAAGTGCCTTGGTTTCTTTACACTGTAAACAGTTGCCCAGTGTTTTTCAACACTGGGGTCGCCTGAAATTCAAATGGGGTCACCTGAAATATCTGAAAGTGTGTGAAAAAAGAATACTGATAAATATGACTAATTCATAACATAACTTTTCGATATTCTCTTGGAAACATAATTTACAATCTTAAACTGTCATAAAAAATCTTTAATACCATACAACTTATGTAGCTCAGTCATGTTTTAATTTTGTTTTGAAAAAAAAATGTGTAAGGGGTCCCCCAGAAATTTGGAATGTGAAAATGAGGTCCCTTGCCCAAAAAGGTTGGGAACCACTGCAGTAGCCTATCTAGCTGCTGTAGTGCTCACTCACTCTTTGGAAGATTGGCAAGGGGAATGCCATTGCTTCGACCCCCTGTATTCACACCAGTTGTGTAAATCTAGGTAAAGTCTGGGCATTAACAGCTGTTTTGGAACTCATAATTTAGCCTACCTGGGAAATGTTGTATATTGGAAAAGAGTAGACGTCCGCACACTGTGGCTCTGCTTTAAAAATGTATTCAAGTCATACAATGTTTTGACCCAACAGGGAATACATTTTCAAAGCGGAGCCACAGGATGCGGACTTCTACTCTTTTCCACTATTAGACGCACCTTTGTCCTGCACCTGGCCTCAGCGAGGTGGGATGTGCATACTCTTACTTTTATAAAAATGTTGTATATTGACCAATAATTCTGTGCATGCTGTCATACAGAGATGATGACCCATTCCTGAAGTTGGACACCAGAATGCAGGAAGGTGCTGTTTAAGAGCCTAGGTAGGTATTTGCTCTCAAGACACTTGTCTGCCACAATTTAGGAAACACTGTCAAAGTGTGTGAATGACGAAGACCAGCTTACAATGTTTTCTCTTCTCTTTTCTTTTGTTTCTGTTTGATTCCGTTTACAGCTATTGTACAGACCTTCACTCACTACCAAGGGGCATGACTGTGAGTAGACCGTTGCAGAAGCAAGACAGCAGAGTG
The DNA here is from genome assembly GCF_034702125.1 of Engraulis encrasicolus. NCBI lineage: Eukaryota > Metazoa > Chordata > Actinopteri > Clupeiformes > Engraulidae > Engraulis > Engraulis encrasicolus. The sequence continues at coordinate 48,364,551 of NC_085880.1, read as the reverse complement.
CTTTTCGTGTGGGCTTCGATGAAAATGCTGTGTGGGACATGTTTGACATGTAAATAGACCACTAGGCTAGTTCAGTTGTTGGCGGTGGATTTATGTTGATTATAAATACAAGTCCTTTAGTAGGCTAGTAGGCTAACTAATTAATGCGAACATGACCTACTGTGTCGCGCTAAACAAGCAGGAAGTTGGGCATTCTTGGCGACTCTGAGAACTACTAACCCCAACTCCGATGAAGTTGGGACGTTTGGTAAACAGTGAATAAAATCAAAATGCTATCATTTTCAAAACATTCAATCTATTCATTAGATGCAGAATAGTGAAAAGACAACATATTAAGTGTTAAAACCGAGAAAAAATATTGTTTTGGGGGACATATGTACTCATTTCTAATTTGAGAAATCCAACACGTCTCAAAAGAGTTGGGACGGGGACAATAAATGGCAGCAAATGTCGAGGAAGACTAAAACAAAACAAAAGACAACACTTAACAGTTAAATACATTAACCGATGAGATGATTTTATATAAAAAACAGTGTTAATTCCTATCTTGGACATGATTTCACCAGCTTAAATGGTGGGTGTATTCCTTGTCATGTTTTGCAATGTTTTCCTTTCTGTAGTGCTTACAGTGTGACAGGTCTTGACCAAAAACCCACCATTTTATCACATGCTGGTCCTTATGATGGAGCCAAAGTGTTAAAACATAGTAGAGAATGCAATTTGACCTTACTATGTGGCAGTAATCGAAGATCTCCCTTCAAAATATAATGCATGAGTGGCTTTTCATGCTGTTTAAAACCCATTTATACCATTCAGCACTGTATTTAACTCTACAGATGAGTGAGAACATCTTAACCAATGCACTACTGCATCCGCATGCCATCATGGAGGCTGACTTTTGAAGCTAGCACTAACACAAGTTGGATGGTCCATTTTCACTGTAGCACAGGATGTGCAATGCTCTATTATTGTCAAAAAGAATGGACTTCTACAACTTCTGCTGACTTCTGTAAGCAAAGGACAGTTTCCCATGTCTTCTGGGTCTATTTCAAGTGAGCTCAGGTGCTTAGGAGAATGTTAACCCCCTGTGTCATTTTCATGCATTAAGCATTCTTAATATGGTCAATTTTCAATAGCTCTAGCACTCCAGGAATTAGAGTGAGACTATAGCCAATATATATTTCATGATGTCATGAACCTATACAATGATTTTATTAACAAAAATATGTCTTATATACACTCAATCGTGGTAAATCAAAGGGAATTCAAAAATGTATGTAATAACTATGGTAATTATTCCCTTTGCATCTTTAATTCTGAGTGACTCAGCCTCTCTGTGATGATCTTATACCTGGACACCTATATTGTCCGTCAGTACAATTCATTTTGAAATGTTCTTCTTTGTTGTTTTATCTTATTTGGATGTTTACTAAATTTCACTGATCCCCGTCCCAACTCTTTTGAGACGTGTTGGATTTATCAAATTAGAAATGAGTACATACGTCCCCCAAAACAATATTTTTTCTCGGTTTTAACACTTAATATGTTGTCTTTTCACTATTCTCCATCTAATGAATAGATTGAATGTTTTGAAAATGATAGCATTTTTATTTTATTCACTGTTTACCAAACGTCCCAACTTCATCGGAGTTGGGGTTTGTATAATACAGGCCAAGTCGTCATTGTTATAAGATGGTAATAACATCATCAAATATTTGACCTGTTGAATGAATGTACATTTTTGCGTCACATCCTGTTGATGCTAAAATTACGTGCTCTGTTACATCAAGATCCATGAACTTGTCAGCAGTGCAGCCAGCCTTCATTCTATGGCCGTAATGTAATCGTTTACAGCTCTCGAAATGAGCAGACAGCTCAGCTGCTTGGTGCATACTCTTACCAATCGGTCTATATTTCCCTCTTGCATTATTTATTTTCAGGCGGTGGAAGAAGCACTTGCAGGTATGCTACCGACCAGGCTCCTCAACATCAATCCGAGACGGAAGATGAACCGGGATGAAGAAGTTAGATTGAGGTAAACATCTACATACCCCTGTTCAAATTCCAGGTTTTTGTTACGTAAAAAATGACAGAAAACAAACTTAAAGCTTTAAAAGGGAAGAATAGAAAATAAAAAAACTTCTATTAACATTGGTGCATAAATATGTACACCCTTAAACTAATACTTTGTTGCAGCACATTCTATTACAGCCCTCAGTCTTTTTGGGTAAGAGTCTATCAGCGTGACACATTGATGTGACAATATTTGTCCACTCCTTTTTGCAAAAGCACTCCAAATCTGACAGATTGCGAATGCATTTTATCTGCAGTCCTCCTCAGATCGCCCAACAGATGTTCCGTGTCATACAGGTCTGAACTCTGTCTAGGTCTTTCCAAAACCTCACTCGTATTCTAATGAAGCCATTTTTTGTTGATTTTTGGCATTTGCCTACAGTAATTGTCGTTCTGAATGATTAAGGTAATCCGCATCATTACCTTTCTAACAGGGGGCAGTATGTTTTATGCCACTACAATGGCCCCTGTGGAACTGTTCATAATTCCAACCTCCATGACTTAAGCCCCAGTTACAGCTGAAGAACGATAATCACATAGCATGATGCTGCCACCTTCATGCTTCACTTTACGCTTGGTGTTACCTTGGCAATGAGGTGTTGTTACCTTTTGTAATTATGTCCAAAATGTTAAACCTCGGTTTCACCTGACCATAATACATCTTCCCACATGCATTTGGGAGATTACAGAAGTATTTTTTGCAAAATGTACTCCACCAAGATTGAACTTTTTGGTCATAATTCGAAAGGGTATATTTGGCACAAAACATCACCCCAATAACACCATACTTAAAGTGAAGTATGGTGGTGGGAGGGTTCTTTTGTGCTGTTTTTCTTCAGCTGTAACTGGGGCCTTCATTAGGGAGGAGGGAATTATGAACATTTCCACAGGGGCTGTGGTAGTGGCACAAAATCTTCGCCCCCCTGGTAGAAAGGTGAAGATGCAGAGGAACTAATCTTTCAGAACGACAATTTCTCTAAGCACACGCCTAAATCTACAAAAGAATGGCTTCACCAGAATAATATTGAGGTTTTGGAATGGCCCAGATTGGGGGCCTTGTTGGGTGATCTGAGGAGGACTGTGGGAGATTGCACTCGCAATCTTTCTGATTTGGAGGGCTTTGCAAAGAGGGGTGAACGAATATTGCCATATTAATGTGTGCCATGCTGAGACTCTTACCCACAAAAGACTGTGCTGTAATGAAGGCCAAAGGTGCTGCAACTAAGTATTAATTTAAGGGCGTGTACATTTTTGCATTGATTAATAGTTTCAATTGAAGGAGGGAAAAGCTGTGAATTTATTTGTCTTTCTGTCTTTTTTTTACATCACAAAAACCTGACATTTGAAGAGGGGTGTGTAGACTTTTGGGAGCCACTGTACATGTAGAAATGATGTGTTCATATCACTAACCCTCTTGGTTTAGCATGATAATGAAAAGAACTGTGAGCAAAAATGTGGCTAGCAGAAAACCAGAGTGGCTAGTGATTTGGGAAAACCACTCGCCACTGTGGCCGGAGAGCAAAACATTAATGTCAAACCCTTGTCTGTACCCAGACATGGGTTCCTACCAGGTGTACGGGTACCCAAACACAACCACATCGTATGCAAAGCGCAAGTCTGAATTAAATTTTCTACACACATGTACCTAAAAAGTGGACCACAGTCACCTTGTAGTTTGAATACTTTTACTTGAAGGAGAGGATTGTGCACATCCCAGGGAAAGGTGCAGGACGAAGGTCAACTGTAGTTTTCAGAGTGAGGAGTCTGCACACTTAGAATCGTTTTTGTTGCGTTTTATTTTTTCATGGCAGGATAACGTTTCTACCTCAACAGTCTTCTTCAGATTCTCTACAAACACAGTCTGAGTGGTGATTAGAACATGCCTGGCATCCAAGGGTGTGGCCAGTTTGTTAACTCTTTACACTCTGATGTGGGGAGGGGGGGTGGGGGGGCTTTCAGTGTTTTTGGACAAGTTGGGCAAGACTGTATTATGTGCCAGTGCTTGAGTATTACCTGTTTGATTTCATTTGCCAACAATTAGAATTATTTTACACTGTCTGGACAAGATGTAGAAAACTACTACTGAGCGACAGTGATATGTCATGTTCTTAATACTGTATATCCTGTCATTACAGACAAGGCGGCCGGAAACTTTGATGACCTCAATGACACTGGCTAGGTGAAGGACATCAAGAAAATGGCATCAGGTCACCAGACATCAGCTCATAATCCACAACGTCATCAACCATTTTCCGCCAAAAATGAAGCCGTTCACATACCATGGCATCCTAAGCAGGTAATTCCATACCTCTCAGTAACCTCAGAATGTTGCTGGTGAAAGACATCCCGTTCAATATCAATATTAACAGAATAAACAAAATCATCACTTCCCATAATTTCTACCACATGTTTCAATAGGCAGCACTACACTACTGTGCAACAGTGAGAGAGAGCGGGCAAGGACAAGTAAAGCGGACCTACACTACAGCAAGACTTTGACACTTCTCCACGTGAGAGGCAGCCATCGCCCCCACCGTTGAGCAGCGGCTATGTGTAACCCCCAAAAGAGGAGATGATCCGATGCCATCACAGCCGATTTCCAAAATTGTACACCAAACTCTGTATGGGAAAATGTGTGTGTGTGTGTGTGTGTGATACTGTAAAACTTTTCAGTCTTTCTTCTATACTATACAGTGTATAAATATACATGTGAAAACCTAAATATGCATTAAAAACCATTACTGAGGTTAAGAAATGCATTATAACAAATACATCTGATTCAGGTGTACTGTACATTGAAATGTCTTTATTTGCCACAAATACATCACATCCTGGAAACCTGTACAATGTGTGGATTCAAAGGTCTGCCAGATCTTTGTGACGGCACAGGATTGCAGTGGAACCCAAACATAGCCTAGGAACTCCCACCTCACCAACTGCCGATATGCAGTATGCCTGAATTTCCTGTACAGCAAAGAAATGTAGAGATTGTGCCTTCATCGAGAATAGGTTTCGTTGGCTGTGTGTGACCACCTCCGTACAAGGGCCGCCGATCAGCAACTGAAGGCAGATTTATTTATTATTCATTAAAATGTCTGCACCTTTTTATTAAATATATTGCATTGCACTGGTATCACATTGCATTAAATGTACTAGTGACCAAGTGACACAAAGAGAGCAGGTAAATACAGTGTATTGATCTGTACCATTTATTCAACTCTATATTCGAAGAGGCCGGTATTGCGCTACCATTTTCCATGAACCAGTCAACTTCTGGGAGTCATTGCAGTACTTTGAGAAAGTGATCATACTTTCTAGCCTAATCATTCATTGTGCTTGTGTCAGTATTGTAGTGTCATTGGTTATTTACAGTGTGTCGACGCCATCTACTGGATACTCCACGCACGGTTCATTTTCTATCCACTTCATCATTTCATTCCAAAGCACAGAGTGAGCTCTTTGATGCAATGTAGGCTAAATTCACCTAGAGCTCTAGTTGTGTATACCCGTTGGATCGCTGAATACATAGCCTACATTAAATCCATATTTCAGCCTCCGGTCTCAAGTCAACTGCGGCCGTCTTGCCCACTGTCGTCACCAGCTATGGAGAACACGACAGTGGCAAAATGAATGATTGTTCCAACCGATTTCAATAAAGGTTTTCTGATCTGACCGCTTGAATTGACTATCCGGCTCCCTCTTTTATTGCAATGCTTACCAGCAAAAGTATCAAACACACTTGAATCCTTATACATTACAAATATCTGACTGGACCATCGTAGGAAACAGGTTTGTACCGGTATGTCTCTCAGTCATGCAGCATGCACGGAGCTGGATTTCAGTGAAACATTGCACTTACAACATGTTAACTTAAGGTCTCTGTAAACGTGCATTTTGGTCTTCTTTGCAAAACAACTTTGTCATCATGCCAAATACCTAGCCTGCTAACTTTAAGCTCTTAAAACACACTCGTCGTGAGCAAAATGAAGCTTGACAGGAATAGTCCTACAACACGAACCATATTCAGTTGATGAAATGTCTACTCACTTTATTCCTCATCTGCTGTCTGCGAATCTCAACAAGTTCGCCCATGAAACAAACATATGTATTAAAAACAATGTTTTCATAAAAATGGGTAAGAAATAGAGGTAAATGCCCTTGTCAGCAACCTCCAGTCTTTCCACTCGTCAGTTAACGCGAGCTGCAGTTACCGTAGCAACGATATCAACAATTGATCTTGAGATCTGTGTCTGACTATTTCGGATTAAACAAACTTCCGCCACATTGGTTATGCTAATCAGTGGGAGGACAGAATTTAAATATTCATATTTCTGCTCACGCGCGTGAGGAAATTCATGTCACCTCTCGCGCGTGAGACGGTGTTTGCGCGCGCAGAGCAAAATCGTGCGTACGACAGTGTCTACGCGCGTGCGCAGAATAAAATACCTTGCGTGTGCAGTACGTAGCGCTCGTGGACCTTTTGTCTCGATTATGACGCCATAAATGCTGCTCTGCTGGGTGGAGAATTGTTATGTTCTCATTAAACCAGTCATTGCATGATGCAGGAGTTGCAGAGGGTGTTTTGGAAGTATGTGGTTTAATCAGCAACCGTTTGTGGTAATGTAAAGCCTAATAGTTATGAGGCTACTGTTTGGAATTAGAGGGAAAAAGAGCTTTGCTTTTGATCTGAGAAATCGCTAGTTAGCATGCTAACATTAGCCAAGTATGCCAAGCAATGAAATCCAGTAAAGTAGCTGTTAGTAGCCTACTCACTAACACCCACCTGACATCATAATACTTGCTTAGGTTGACCAGCAATGTAAAGTAAGACTGGTGCCATGTTTAAAACAAGTTTAGCTGCCATATCTCCTTCCATCCACTTGAATGAATTACCTGCTTGTTGTAAGCTTATAAAAAAACATCGTTTCCAGACCAGAATGACATATAGGCCTACATTAATCATGTAAGAGAACCATGCACAGCATGTTTTCATGCTGAGTGATGTAGTATTGCAGACAAGTGAGGCTATTTACTATATTTTGTATATTATGAAATTCAAAAGCGTGACAGCTTTTCTCCCTTTCTCTCACCCTGTCCCTCCGGTTCAAACACATAGATAGCCCCCTTCTCATTCTCCTACTCACAAATGCACCACTATTTCCAGTACAGAAATGAAATTGGTTTGGAATCATAGACAGCACAAATGTGTAGCTTATTAAAATTGTTATGCTGCCATGCTTTGTGATGCTGTAGGTAGTGTAGATAGGCTATCAATGCAGACCTCCTTGGTAGGCCTATTGTCTACACATGCATTTGACATGCAAATGTACTGTACCACTCTCCTGGCATTTCAATTCCATTTAACAATTCAAACACATTGATAACCTCCCTCTCATCTGGGGTTGGGGGCACCACCACCATTACATCCAAGACACCACACAGTGAAGGTACTTTCATGCGACTCAATCTGATGTGTTGGTCGGCTGTCCAAAAGAACCAGAAATCCATTTGATGCAAAACAGTTATTGTTCTTGATGCTATTTAGTTAAGCTTACTACCGGTATTACTCTTGTGCTCTGTAAGGCAGTGTTTCCCAACCTTTTTTGTCTCGTGTACCCCCTAAACCTCTTAGTTGTGCCATGAGTACCCCCTAATTCATGTTCTATATCACTTTCTCTGTCCTGATGTGACTGGTACATACATTTGTTATAATAATAACATCTTTCCAAGTACCCCCTGCAGTGTGCTCGCGTACCCCTAGTGGTACACGTACCCCTGGTTGGGAAACACTGCTGTAAGTTATAAAAAAGAGGGGGGGGGGCAGAACTCAAACTCGCCTAGGGCGCCAAATAAGCCAGAACCGGCCCTGGCTGTATATTATATAGAGGCCCTACATTAACACTAAACACTGAGGGACACAAGCATGTCTCTGCTGGTCTTAGTGGTGTGTGTGTGTGTGTGTGTGTGTGTGTGTGTGTGTGTGTGTGTGTGTGTGTGTGTGTGTGTGTGTGTGTGTGTGTGTTTGTGAATTGTGGTGGGAGGGTGTACACTCATTAACAGTGAACTGATACAACCAACCCCCACCCACATACACACAAGCGCACACACACACACACACCAATTCAGCATATGCACGTGCACACACACACACACAAGCCATCAAAGCAGCATCCTATTTCCACAACTGTGATGGTTTTCAGAGTCTCATCCACAAGAACACACCACACAAACTCGCGCACACACACACACACACAAACACACACACACATATATTGCCCCTACATCATCAGGTAACACTTTACAATAAGGTTACGTGAGTAATGACAGAATAATGTCTGAAGTAATGACTTAATAATAGTGAATAAACGTATGATTCATGCATGCAGTAATGTTTACTCCATTAGTAGTCATGAATGACTCATGTTTGGAGTAATAATGATTCACTATGAAGTAAATGTGGTCCATCATGGGTTAATTAAGAGTGTGAGTTCCAAATGTTAATAAATCATGTGTTAACATTGCAGAAAAAGATCATACCGTATCTTTCCAATCATACAGTGAGGAGAATAAGTATTTGATCCCTTGCTGATTTTGTTGGTTTGCCCACTAATAAAGACATGATCAGTCTTAAATGTTAATGATAATATGTATTCTAATATGGAGAGAATGAAAATCAAAAAGAAATTCCAGAAATTAACTTTAAAGAATATATATTAATTGATTTATATTTTATTGAGGGAAATAAGTATTTGATCCCCTGCCAACCATTAAGAGTTCTGATCCCGCAGATCAAATGGCACTTCCAATCAACTTGTTATCTGAATTGAACACACCTGTTAATAGTAACCTGCACAAAAGACACATTGAATCTGCAGAATCAGTCCATAGAATCAGTCAATCAATCAAACTAAACTCGCCAACATGGGACAGACCAAAAAGCTGTCAAAGGATGTCAGGGACAAGATTTTAGAACTCAACAAGGCTGAAATGGGCTCCTGGATATTAAGGAGCAAACTGTTGGTGCATTTCTTCCCAATTTTAGGACATAAAAAAATGATAATCAATCATCAGTCTTAGGCCTGTCTGTGGTTCCATACAATATTTGACCTTGTGGGAATTTAATAACCAGAAAGAAAGAGATAAAGCACCTTAAAACTGTATAGGAGGAGGTAGGAAATGATCTCAAGGCAGCTGGGACCTCAATCACTAAGAAAACTATTGGAAACACTTAATACCACAGCGGATTAAAATCTTGCAGTGCATGTATGGTACCCCTGCTTCAGAAGGAACCTGTTCAGGCTCACCTGAGGTTTGCCAATGAACATCAAACTGGATTAGGATATGATTGGGAGGTGCTGGAATCAAAGGACACCAAAATCAAACTGTTTGGCATTAACACAACTCGATGTGTTTGGAGGAAGAGAAATGCTGCCTATGATCCCAAGAACAACACCTTCTACAACATCTTACATGAAAGTGGTAACATTATGTTTTGAGGTTGTTTGTCTGGCCAAGACACAGGACAACTTCACATCGTCAAGAAATGGATGGAGGGAGATATGTAAACGTACAATGCTGAATGCCAACCTCTTTCCCACCACTACTAGACTGAAGGTGGGTCATGGATTGGCCTCCCAATATGATAATAATCCATAACATACAGCCCAAGCAACGAAGGAGTAGCTCAAGCAGAAGCACATTAAGGTCATGAAGTGGCCTAGACAGTTTCCAAACATTAACCCTTTAATAATCCTATGAAGGGAACAGAAGCTCTCATTTGCCAAGCTACAGTCATACAACTTCAATGATTTAGAGATGATCTGCAAAGAAAAGTGGACAAAAATCCTTTCTAATATATCCACAAACATTGTCCTTAACTGAAAGAAACATCTGACCTCTGTACGAGAAAACAAGGGCTTTGCCACCAAGTATTTTGTCTTCTTTGACTAGAGGGGTCAAATACTTATTTTCCTTAATGGAATACAAATCAATTAAAATATATTCTCCAAAGTTATTTTCTGGATTTTCTTTTTGATATTCTGTCTCTCCATATTAGAATACATTTTATCATTAATATTATAGAATGATCATATCTGTATTAGTGGGCAAACCAACAAAATCAGCAAGGGATCAAATACTTATTCTCCTCACTGTATATGAATCAGACCTTAGTTAACGGTGCATGAGTAATAATGGAATGATATGGTCAGGAATTCCGATTCATGGTCTGTATGCATGGTGAAATAATTAATAGATTATTTTTGCATTTTAAAGTAAATGTGGCTCATCGTTGATGAATTAATTGCAGGATTTTACTAATCCAGTATTACCACTGTGGATAAAAGGCATGCCATATGGATCCAGTGACAGTCATACCTGAATCAGACCGCAGAAGGAGTGAGGAGGCACCCAAGAGGAAGGCAAGCTCGGAGAGAAACTGTGTGATCCTCCAGATCAGGGTCTGCTGGTCTGGAGTGTCTGCTGGTTACAGCTACCCTTTTTTGAAAAAAGGGTCCTAAGTTCCCTGCATTGTATGTTTCCGAGTTTTCAAATTGTGCCCTTCCCAAAACCATCCCTGAACCTAACCTGTTGTAATGCAGTGTTTATGAGTTTTCAATTTGTGCCTTGACCAAAACTATCCCTAATATAAACCTAACCTGTCACAGTCGCAACAGCAACCAGTACTTTGCCATGTGGCAGCAGTGGGGAACATGGAACCCTTTTTTGAAAAAAGGGTCCTATGTTCCCCGGTAGAGGGGAACATAGGACCCGGGGATAGTAGAACGTGGGGAACATAGTGATGACCCCGTCTATTCTCACTATTTGTGCCTCCTAAAGGCAGCAATGATCTCTTTGGTTTCCTTTTATTCAGAGCTAGAGAAAGTTGTCTCAGTACACCAGGCTGCCACCTTCAGTACCTTTTGCTGGCCACAGTGCAGTCATGGGTGTGGAGAGACTATTGAAGGTGGAACAGGGGAGCAGGAGGAAAAGATAGTCTGTCTGTTCTCTTCTGTTGGTAGAATTGTGCAAGTATAGACTTTAAATTGACCTAGTTAAAATATACTAGAGTTAGGCCTATAATAACACATTTGGAGTGTATCAATAATGGTGCTCAGCTGGAGAGAGAGAGCAGGGGCAGGCAGTAGAGCAAGTGGTAGTTTTTAGGTGCCTAGGCACAGAAATGGGCACCTCCCTGTCTTTCTCACAGCACATTAACAATATTCAAAAAAGGACATTCCAAGTCAGCAAGGACATTCTGATTTTCAATACCTCCTCCAGGTACAACTGAATTGGCATTAGATAAAAGAAGTGGCACATTGTAGCCTTGACCCGATGGAAGCTGTTGAAAGGAGTGATGGAAGGGGTAAGAGGGGTCCTCTCTGATCAGGTTGGCTTTCCTGATCACTGCACTGTTGTACAGCTAAGATAGGGAGGGCTTAGGTGAGGCAGTAATTTCAATAGCCCGATTTACTATGCATGTAAGTTTGTTCTTTTCTCTAATGCAAAATAAGTTATACGAGGACGTATTTCTGTGCCTAGGCACCTAAAAACTACCACTTGCTCGACTGTCTGCCCTTGGATGGTAAGTGGCTGGAAAAGAGTTGATGTCTTGTCTCTGCCCCCACAGCATAGTTCACATTTGTCTTTGAGACATTCAACTACAAGGAAAGTTCCATAAGTTATTATGGATCAAGTTATTTACTACCTCCTATAGTGAGCGGGGGTATCTGTGTCAGCCATATGTACCACTAAGGTAATGTCATCAGCATACATTAAAAGAGTCATACCTTCTTTGTGACACTAGGCTGTGACTGTCCCACTAATGATGGTGAAGTGGTTAGTGATTGCTTTATTGTTGGACACATTTATATGCACATACCTAGAGCCGTTTATAGAGAGAGTCTGGCCAACTCGAATCATGGACGCCATTTTCGTTCCCCACGGCGAGGATTCTACAGTGTAACCCTATGGGCAGCATACCGTCAAAATCGCTGGATCTAAAATACAAATAAGGCTTCATAGACCATCAAACTTGGGTTGTAGTATTATCAAGATCCCAACATATGAAACCAAGCGTTAACAAGTTCGTTCGTATAGAAGGGGTTTGCTTAAAAGAGGGTTTTGTCGGCATAGTTTTGATGTGCTCAGCAGTGTATTGAAGCCTTACTTCCGAGTTGTTGTTGCCTAGGTACAGCCAACGTCAAAGTCGATATTTAGGTAATGTGCAGAAATAATATTCACAATGATGGTCAAGTTCATGTACAGGGACATTGGTGATAATTGCGCCGAAGTTTCACGTTGTGTCGAGATTTAGTAGTTGAAAAATAACGATGTGCTCAGCAGTGCATAATCGCGATTGCAGACAGTAGAACGGATGAGTCTGGATGCTCGTAGGTTGTGTCGGATAGCGTATTAGCCAAGGAGGTCTACATCATTGGTATTAGCCTATACATAGTATGAAACTGGACGTGAGTTTAAATTGCAGGGGGAAAGGACCTTATTAGCCCGACAGAAATAATAACTTGGTGGGCAAAGTTTTCACAGTAGGCCTATAACATAGGTACAGGTGGCAATTAAGATTTGACAAGCTAATTTCAAGACAGAAACCTAACTTCAAAAGTAATTGTTAACAAAAGTCGAAGGGGGAAAAAAAAATACATTTACCTCACACAACACGGAGAAATCTGCTGCTTTCCGGTTATTAATTCTGACCTTTATATTCCATAAAAGGGAGCTTATATCCATGCATGTCCCAAATCCTCCGTTTGTCACGAGTTAAACGATGCTGTTTGTTTCTCCTGACCCGGCCCTGCACTACAGCCATATGCACAACAGTTTGTCATAATAATAATGTTATAATATTATAGTGAAGCGTTATTTTTTATATCTGATAATGCTCATTAATGGGAGCGTGGGGAACGAAAATGGCGTCCATAAAACATGTGACCAGCCCAGAACCAATCAAAATAGCGGGATAGCTCGAACGTTCGAATCCATAGTTGGCCAGACTCTCTCTATATACGGCTCTGCACATACCTATAGGCCTACAGTCACCCTCCCCTACTCCAACCAAAATTGTTTACTTGGTATACTAAGTTAACTTATTCCCCATCACCCCTCCTGTATTTGCTGAATTGCAGCAACTGCATGATTCCATGTACTCCAGACCACTTCTTGCAGATGCAGAGTTGGAGGAGGCAAGCACAAGTTGTGATATCTTTGCATGCCTTGAGAATAGGTGGTGGATACAGGAGCAGTGGGACTAAAACCCTGTCCAATACCACCCATCCCATTTTGGTGACTGGCAGGAGGACAGGAAGGGGTATGTGGGTCTGAGCCCATACAGAGACTTGATAATGTGGGCCATTATATGTAACAATGTGCAACCGTATCTCACTCATTTCGTGAAGTATTCACGAAAAAAATAGATTAATTTTCGTGGTGCATTCACGTTATTGCCCGTTTTTCGTGGTAGGGCAACGAAACGCTGCCTATTCACTTGAATTGCCCGACTGTTGCCTAGCGACCCACTAGTTTGATGCCCTTTCGGTAGCCTACCGTCACATGGTAATCAAACATTTCAAACAAGCAATTTAGGGTTAGGTTTAGGGTCAAGGTTAGGGTCAAGGTTAGGGTTAGGGTTAGGTTTAGGGTTAAGTAGGGTTAAGGTTAGGGTTAGGTTTAGGTTTAGGTTTAGGTTTAGGTTTAGGGGACATAAGGCGTAAGTACCGAAAGGGCGTCGAATTAGTGAGTCCCGAGTGTATCAGCAGTGTTCTGTCAGCACCCCCTCCCCGCCCCTGCAGACGCTTGGATAACCATAGCAGCAGTGGGGCAATTCAAGTGAATAGGCAGCGTGAAAATTAATCTATTATTTTCGTGAAGACTTTATGAAAGGCGGGCAATAACGTGAATGCACCACGAAAATGAATCTATTATTTTCGTGAAGACTTTACGAAAGGCGTGAGATAGGGCTCCCATGTGACATCTGAAGTAGATTGCATAGACTCTATGACTAGGACTGATCACAGCAAAACGTCATGTTTTACTTTGCTTTTGTTGCATTTGCAGCAAAAGTGCCATGCAGTGCATGATGTTGTGTGTCCTGCCAAACCACTGGAGAGGAGGAGGTTGATAATGGTTAGGAATAAGTTAACATATAGGCCTATCAAGTAAATTCCTCACAATAACATAAAACTGTGTTGATCCACGTTTCTCCTTTCCACAATTCAAAGATATAATGTTAGCACTGCAATAAAATCGGCAAACAATGAATTCCTAATGCACAAAAATGTAGATGTGCATATTATATTTAAGCACATTCAGGCTTATTTGTGTACTTTTTTTCATAATGGAAGGGGTGGATTGAGGTGGACATATTGCATCATGTTATAATAAGCATTTAAATAAAAGTGGAAGTAGACAAAACGTTTCCATTCAAATGATAAGCTTATTGACATGAAAGTCAACTGTCACTTGTAAACATGAATTCAGACTGCACTGAAATAATTTCCTCTTATTCTAATCTTAAATCTGAGTAAATCTGAAAACATATAGCTACATAATGTAATTAAGAGTTCACCTTGTCTGGTGATGGCGGCCATATTGGATTAATTCATTTTGAGGTATTAAGAAGAGTATTTTGAGCCTAATATACAGCATATTTGAATTACGCACCCTTCAAAATCCCTGAAAATGTTGCATAACATGAACATCAAGCATGAACATCATCAAAGACACTTTGTCCTCAAAGCAAAAATATGGGTTTAGGCAAGTGTAGTTTTTTGGGGGGGTCAAAATCAGTGTTTTTTTGTGGTCTCATCCTACGTTCTAGTGCCCATAACTAAAGAATGGAAAAAGGTAGACACAAACTTCTTTTTTCAGGTGAAAGTAAACAGTTCAGTGCAGGTGGCTGTAGTATTTTTGTTCACAGAGACAAAGAGCATTATTTTCTGTGGATCTTGAAAGATAAGTAAAAACAGTGGTATAGTCTACGTAGAACGCGGGTATACGGAGTATACCCACTTCTAAATTTCAGGGATTTCAGTATACCCACTTTAAATTGATTGATCCATTGTTTTGAATAGCACAAATATATACAGTATACCCACTTCAAAAAATGCTCAAATATACAGTATACCCACCATTAAAAAGTAGACTACACCACTGAGTAAAAATCGCTGACAACATGAGGCTCTCTGCTTTTAAATTGACTGCCAGCCAATGACATAAGCATTTTCTTCCAATCTGCTCTTAAATCTGATGCCATGATGGGATTCCCCATATCTGAAAACATAACAATGAATGCTCTTTTCTAATGTATACCTTGTTTAGTCCAAAAGAAAAGTGATTGCATGATTTTAACATGGTGGTGGCGGCCATATTGGATTTTGCCCATTTGAGGCATTTCAGTAAATTTTTGCGTCCAGCATACGGCAGATTTGGATTCAGCACCATTGAATACCCCTAATTTAGTTGTATGCTGAAAATTAACATGATTTGCCTTCAGGTGTCAACTTTTTGGAAAACTGACCCTGACTAAAGGTGATATTCATGAAAGATTAACTATTTTCAGCACTATTCTGTCCTATTTCCTTACATTTATGTTTACAAAGGTTGACTAAACTAAACAAATGAAAATAAAGTTGCCCACCTTGCAATATCCAAAGGAAGGGGCTGAAAATAATGATTGAAATGCACATAGAGAGTCTATGGCTGGGTAAATTGGGCCTAACGTCCTGGGTGTTTACAGTGGATAACAGACCTGAAGGTCTATTGCAAAAGATTAAAACTTGGGGCCATCTCAAATGTGCTCCAAAATTCAATTAATGTTTTTCAAAATGGCAGATTTTCATCTTTTCATGGTTAGTGCTGTGGGTCATTGTGCAGTCATATGTGTACACGGTCAGGGTGCTTGAGGTGTTGTTCCCGACACCTACTGCTTGTGGTCTATGACTTATCTGTCAACTACCCACATAGAAACAGCAAAACGACCTAATACACAATATTGCACATTGCCATAAACATACAGTGAATCCAGTTAGTATTGGCACCCTTGAAGTTTAAGTTGCAATATTAGACGTTTCAAATCTTGCGATGCGAGAATCGGTAGGGGCTTCTGGCTACACTCAATTTAGGTCTACACATTTTGTCAGAGCTTGCACATTAATGGCAATTCATCCGATCATCATTTAAAAAAAAAAAAAGAAAATTCATTACGCTATTTATTCTTTTTATGACTCTTCCTACTTCCTGGAGGTGTTCTCACACAATTTAATTAGGCATGTTGTTATCCGCTGAATTGGTGCACGCTGGTGAATATGAGCATATTAATATGCAGCGTCGTCCAAAATATTCCATATGGTAATAAATGTTGCCTACACTTTTGCGCTTCTTCACCACTCTGTGCTATGGTTATCTTGACAGACTTTGCGCATAGGTGCGCCAAGAGGAGTGCCCACATTTACGTGCATCCAAAGTTTTAAATGATGTGGAAAACAGGCCCGAAGGAAATTCCTATTTAGCCAAGTAAAAATATGAAAATAGTGAAAGTGAACAAGTTCCTGGTTTAAATGTGTTTTGAGAAAACATTACTTTTCTATTATCTTCATTACATTTTACGATCTATTAATAGTTCAGTGTTTCTTTGTCTTGAATATTGTTCTACCACCACCCATGGCCGAACACATTGATCCGGTTAGCCTATGTATTTTTTTTTACTGCACACAATGCGGTTGGGGGTCGGTGGGCCCACTCTAAGTACCCTGCTGGGGGGCCCCAAGTGCTTGTGTTACGCCACTGTGTGTGTGTGTGTGCGTGCGTGCGTTGGGTGTACATACAGTACCAGGAAACAGATTACCCCCCCCCCCACACACACACACACACACACACATAGAAAACAGACACGCACACACACACACACACATACAGAGACACACACAGATACAAACACAGACACAGGCACACACATACACACATACACACACAAAAGCACACGGATATGCACGCACACGCACACACACACACACACAAATACATGTCTGTGTCTGTGTCTGTGTTTGTGTTTGTGTCTGTGTCTCTGTGTGTGTGTGTGTGTGTGTGTGTGTGTGTGTGTGTGTGTGTGTGTGTGTGTGTGTGTGTGTGTGTGTTTGCATGCATGTGTGAATTGGGAGAGAGGGGGGCACATACATTAACAGGAAAATTATACAAGCCCACACACACCCAATACCTGACGACAAACCATATTCATTAAAACATACACATTGCTGAAGGCACACCATATTCATTAAAACATACACATTGGTGACAGCACACCATATCCATTAAAACATACACATTGCTGAAGGCACACCGTATTCATTAAAACATACACATTGGTGACAGCACACCATATTCATTAAAACATACACATTGGTGACAGCACACCATATTCATTAAAACATACACATTGGTGACAGCACACCATATCCATTAAAACATACACATTGCTGAAGGCACACCATATCCATTAAAACATACACATTGGTGACGATGCACCATATTCATTAAAACATACACATTGGTGACAGCACACCATATTCATTAAAACATACACATTGCTGAAGGCACACCATATTCATTAAAACATGCACATTGGTGACGATGCACCATATCCATTAAAACATACACATTGCTGAAGGCACACCATATCCATTAAAACATACACATTGGTGACGATGCACCATATCCATTAAAACATTGGTGACGGCGCACCATATTCATTAAAGCATAGTGTTCAATTCCATATTTCATACAATTCAACTCAACCAACTAATCAAGAGATTACATTATCTAAACGTTACCCCTTCCCTCATTCATTGAATCTACAACTTTCTCAGCAACAGGCCACAGACAGTGAAAAATGGGACAACAACATCCTCCACCATCATCATCAACACAGGAGCTCAACAAGGTTTGCCTCTCTCTTTCTGTTTCAGTACACACTTTATACAAATGACTGCCAAAACACAGCACCCAACACAACTCCACTTACTACAAATATGCAGAAGACACAGCCATTGTTGGATTACTGTCAGAAAGCAAATAATTAAGCAATAAATACCCTCAGTGAAAGAGAAGATATAATATCAAAATTATGCCACGTCGGACATAAAGGAACCTCTGTCCCGACCTTGTCTTATTCACAGCATCATATCTCCTTAGTATTCCTACTATATTCTTCTTACTGCAAATTCATTTCTTGGTGATTGCAGTGACTGAACTTGTCATTTTATATTTTGCCTTCAAACAAGCCATGAAGGCATACTAGAATACAGAGTAGAACAAAAGATCAAGTTTTCATTGACAACTGATAACAATTTGTCAAATGACCAGATGTCTTTCTCGTATCCGTTTTGGGACTGAATGCCAGCGTACTTCTCCCCGCTGAAAGCTCACCTGCCACAGCATCCCTCATGATAGACAAACACCAACACTACCTCCAATCATCACAAAACAGCCCGTCATCCTGACACACCTACCTCTAATGTACCCCAGGGAAGCCGAAAGGCCTCAGAAGTGAGGAGCTTTTGGGGATGTAGACACACACACACACACACACACACACACACACACACACACAGACACACACACACATACCGAATCTTACAGTTCAATTTCCCTGCGTCTTTAGCGTCTATTGTGGTGCAGTGGCGTTCAGTGCCGCCATGTTGTGACACATCCTACCACAGCACCCACTCACACCACTCCTCACTCAAAAAAAACCCACTCCCCACACGCACACTGGGGATGTGTATTCACATGTGTCCACAAGCATTCAAACCAGGCTTGAATACAGGGTAAAATCAGACTGGTAGTAAAACAGTGAAATGCCCACCAATAAAACATAGCACTTTTAATCAAGTACTTTTATACTATCTGTCTACTTAGAACACACACACACACACACACACAATATCCAGGTCATCATACAAATATTGTAGGCCTACATCCAACCACTCAATGTACACCACTGTGTGTGTGTGTGTGTGTGTGTGTGTGTGTGTGTGTGTGTGTGTGTGTGTGTGTGTGTGTGTGTGTGTGTGTGTGTGTGTGTGTGTGTGTGTGTGTGTGTGTGTGTGTGTGTGTGTGTGTGTGTGTGTGTGTTTAACTCACGGCCTTGTTGACTTGGGCAGATCCCCATCAGTAGCAGTAGAGTCCAGAGGATGGACGCCATCTTCTTCTCTGCCATCCTCCTTTCCTCCCTCTCCCTCCTCTCCTACTCCTCTATCCTTTCTTCTGTCTGAGTGTATGTGATGTGCAGGTCAGAGCAGCAGCACATTAGTGTGTGTGTGTGTGGACTTCAGAGGAGTACGTCTGTTAAATGTAACTGAGAAGTATCCGCATTGGTGTCTCCTCCTCTTTTCACACCTTTTACAAATAGGTCACATCTGCGTGTGAGCGTACCGCTATCTGTGGTTTTTAAGATGAAAAACAAACTCCTCGGACCAACATCGCATGCAAAAAAGAAAAAAAAAACGACAAGACATACGCCCACCAGTGAGTGAGTGATATAGTGTCATATACCATAGTCATATTCCAACAAACTAATTATATCTGGTGTGAGTTTGTGTTTGGTGTTTGTATTTATGTGAATATTTTGTTGTGTACTATTGGGGTGGGGGGTGTTTTCTAAGAACAAAGGTAAAGAATATATAGGTCTCAAGTGCAGGGGGAAATCATGGTTTGTGTTCATAGTTCGGGTCTTTCTAAAATTTGAAGTGGTCCCTCGAATGAAAAATGTTTCCCACCTCTGATCTAAATCAAGCAGCTGCCCCTGCACTTTAAATTAGGCCCGTATCGAAGCAGCTGGCCCTGCACTTTAGGCCTGTATTGAAGCAGCTGGCCCTGCACTTTAGGCCTGAATTGAAGCAGCTGGCCCTGCACTTTATATTAGGCATGCATTGAAGCAGCTGGCCCTGCACTTTAGGCCTATATCGAAGCAGCTGGCCCTGCACTTTATATTAGGCCTGAATTGAAGCAGCTGGCCATGCACTTTAGGCCTTTATTGAAGCAGCTGGCCCTGAACTTTAGGCCTGTATTGAAGCACCTGGCCCTGCACTTTAGGCCTGTATTGAAGCAGCTGGCCCTGCACTTTATATTAGGCCTGTATTGAAGCAGTTGGCCCTGCACTTTATATTAGGCCTGTATTGAAGCAGCTCCCCCTCTTCCCCTCCCACTCTCTCCCCCTCTTCCTCTCTCACACACACATTCACACACATACACACTCTCTCTTGCTCACATCATCTCTCTGCATCTGTCGTTCACATGCACTGCATATGCATGCATAGAGAGACATGATCATGCACACATGCATATCAATACGCAAAGGCACAGAGGCCAAACTGCTGAAAGTATGCATGCATGGGGCACCTCTTGTTCACACGCACGGCACATGCATGTACACAGACACAGCACACAGACAGAGGCCAAATTGCTGCAAGCGTGCCTGCATGGGGCACTTTGGCAACAGCTACAAGATCTGTGGGCCTGTGCTGAGGGCATACCAAACTGGCAGAGAGGCCAAAACCTCTTTGACCATAATGTGCATGAATGTAGAGGACACTTTGGCTGGCAACAGCTAAGCGATCTCGAACCACCACAGGTTCCGAGCACAGCGGATATCAGACTTGGGCATATGCAGCTTTACCACAACCTGTTAACCACAAGACACATACTTTCCTTCAACTTAGGACGTAAAACGTCAAATGTGATCTTTGAAAAAATAGCACCAAATAAAGAGAGCCTAAGCAAGCTGTTAATATGTACAGCAGCACAGAGTAATAATAAACATACAGTGACCTTGTAAAGGTTCAATAAAATGCACTACTCTATATAAAAATGTGTTATTACTAGGGCACTGACTTTAGCATATGTGGGTTTTGCAGTTTCGAATCCCACCCTTTCCTCTCGCTACATCTCCATTGATGGCTGAAGTGGGCTTGAATAAGGCACCTAACCGCACAGGGCAGGCAGGGAGCGAGAGAGAGAGAGAAAGAGAGAGAGAGAGAGAGAGAGGGAGAGAGAGGGGGGGGGGCAGGCAGACAGGGAGCAAGAGAGAGAAAGAGAGAGAGAGAGAGAGAGGGAGAGAGAGAGAGAGACAGACAGACAAACAGGCAGGCAGACAGGGAGCAAGAGAGAGAAAGAGAGAGAGAGAGAGGGAGAGAGAAAGAGAGACAGACAGACAGGCAGGCAAGCAGGCAGGGAGCGATATAGAGAGAGAGAGAGAGAGAGGGAGAGAGAAAGAGAGAGAGACAGACAGGCAGGCAGGCAGGGAGCGAGAGAGAAGAGAGAGAGAGAGCGAGAGAGAGAGAGAGAGAGAGAGAGAGAAAGAGACAGGCAGGGAGAAAGAGAGAGAGAGAGAGAGAGAGAGAGAGAGAGAGAGAGAGAGAGAGAGAGAGAGAGAGTCAAGAGCTCAAATGCCGGGGTGCGAGCTCATGACAGCTCATGACAGCTGTGGTCTTGTGGTTTGGGAGGTGGTCTTTGGATCAAAGGGTTGCAGGTTCTAATCCCTTCCTTACCTCTCCCTACCCCTGAGTCTAATGGCATGCGTGCATGCATACATACATGTGTCTTTTTGTGTGTGTGAGAGAGAGAAAGGGAGTGGGGGATGGGGGGTACGAACATGGACATGATATCAAGATCAGACCTCCTGATAGTCAACTGTGACGAGCGAGAGGAGTGTGTGCCATGCTGTTGACAGGATGAGGTTAAAGGTGGTTGCGCAATCCTCTAAAACCCCCTCTGCTTCTTACCTCGATATCTGTGGTGGCATCACAGATCTTGTAGACATTGCCAAAGTGTCCTCTGCATGCAAATGGTTGACGCATTATTGCAAAAAGATTTTAGTTTATTATCGATATAAAAAAGAATAACTCATAGTGCTCATGTTGTTGTGCATGTCTGTATGTTTGTGTGTGTGTGTGTGCATGTCTGTGTGTGCGTGTGTGTGTGTGTGTGTGTGTCTGTGTGTGTGTGTGTGTGTGTGTGTGTCTGTGTGTGTGGCAGGGGTGATGTGCTCAGGGTGAGTGGAGAGGTAGGCCACCGTTACTGAGGCACACACACACACACACGCACACACACACACACACACACGCACACGCACACACACACAGAAAACAAGGGGGGTCAGCAGATGAGCTGTGCATGAGACAGCGGGGAGGGGGTTCACTTGCTGCTGCAGTGCTTGGCAAACTCAGGCCCGGGGGCCACAGGCGGCCCGCTGAGCCATTTCATCTGGCCCACAGAGCCTTTTAACCCTCCTGTTATCCTCAGATTTAGGTTACATCCGTGATCCTTGGGGTCATTTTGACCCCAGCCACTTAAATGTCTACAAAATCTGTAGAAGCAAAAGCTTTTGCACCGGTCTATGCCTCAGATATTTACTGTTGCTCTGTTGTGGACATAAAAAAGCCCTTTAGATCCTCGCCTCGCCTCGCCTCGCCTCGCCTCGCCTCACCTCGCTTTGCCTTGCCTTGCCTGGCCTGGCCTGGCCTGGCCTTAGCTTGCCTTGCCTTGCCTTGCCTTGCCTTGCCTTGCCTTGCCTTGCCTGGCCTGGCCTGGCCTGGCCTGGCCTGGCCTTGCCTTGCCTTGCCTTGCCTTGCTTCTGGATGGCTGCCTCAGTATAGCACTACACAGGCGATTTTAGGGACACCTGGGGCCCCAAGCTAAAGTGGAGTGAAAGCAAAAAAAAGAGTGAAAAAGAGTGAAAGAAAAAGGAGGATGGCATGTAGAGGAGAGGAAGAGACAGAGGGTGGAGGGAGGAGTGGAAAGGTGGACAAAGAAGGATGGATGGAAAGATGGAAGAAAGCAGAGGGAGAGAGAGAGGGAGTGAGAGACATAAATTAATACACACTGAATGAAAGTACGAGGCTGGGCCCTGCCGAGGCCTACCGGTAGGGCACTCGCCTGCCATGTAGATAGGTCATCAGCTGGGAAAATTAGGCCTTTCGTCCTACCACACTTTTCTCTGTGGATTACTGTCCAGAAGGCCTATTGGAAGAAATTAAAACATGCTCAGAATTCAATATGGCTGCCATTTTCCAAAATGACTTGTTTTCATACATTATGACATTGTACTATAAGGTGATATTCATGAAAGATTAACTACTTTCAGCACTATTCTGTTCTATTTCCTTATATGCATGTTTACAAAGGTTGACTAAACTAAAACAAATGAAAATAAAGTTGGCCACCTTGCAATATCCAAAGGAAAGTGCTGAAAATAATGATTGAAATGCACATAGAGAGTCTATGGCTGGGAAATTTAGGCCTATTGTGATGTCAGGGTTTTAACAGTGGATTACAGACCAGAAGGCCTATTGAAAAGATTAAAACTTGGGACCATCTATGTCCTCCAAAATTCAAAATGTTCTCTGTTTTTCAGAATGGCAGACTTTCACACATTTTTCTCAATACTGTAAGGCCATAATTATTGTAGGAGCCACATTTTTAGTTGATTTTTCTTGCACTCATGCTTCCTTGTTTTTGTGCATTTTGTGAGAGTGCGACCCCTTTAGGTGGAGAATGGTGCCACCTCAATAAAAGAGATGCCAGCTGCGCATGACGGGAGGAGAGCAGGCCGCAGAGATACAATTCTTGACCTCGCCCGCTCGAAACACCTGCCTGACACGCTCCTGCTTAATTGTCTTGCAGTTGTGAAATAATAGACTTAATAATTTCTTTTTTTTGTCATTAAAGTTTTTTTTTTATTTTGATTTAATAACAACAACACAAATACATACAAATGACATTCAAAAACAGAAAGAAAGAAAAAAAAAAACCCCACAAACAAACATCGGCAGCAACAGAACATGACAGCACTCATCAACTACTCATTCACAGACACATCCATATACACACCCACACTCAGAATACATATCACATATCACACCACAAATCCCCTACGAATTTCCACCAACACTGTAATCAAAGTACACCCATGCCTGACTAGACTTACTTGGCTCCTTCTGCACCCTTGCAATCATGACCTCATAGGCAGCTGTCTCTGACATAAGTTGAAGCCACTCTTTGATTTCTGGTCTATGTGGGCTCTTCCATTTACGAAGAATAATTCTGGCCGCTACCAGAAAACCTGTCATTATTAGTCTACCTTCAGCTTTTGGAATTCCCTTTGGCATCAATGATTTGTCTCCTAGAAGGCAAAATTGTGCAGACTCTGGTATAGGTTGACTGAGCCAGTCCTCAATTTTTTTCAAAACCGCCTTCCAAAAGGGCATTATCAAGGGGCAATCCCATAATGCATGGAGAAGTGTACCCACCTCTTTGTTACACTTCCAACATTTATCATCCTTTGTTAAACCCATTCGACATAACTTACTTGGTGTAAAATAATACCTATGTACAATTTTGTAGTGAATAAATTTATTCCTGGCATCCCTTGTAGCCCTTCCCACATTTGAAATAATACTTTCCCACACCTCTTCATCAATGTCTGTATCAAGATCTTTCTGCCAGATAATTCTTAAATTTTCGCACATTTTTGTTTGAATTTTTGACATTTTGTTGTAGAAAACAGAGGCAGAGTGTAAGTGTATAATAGGCGGAGCATTAAAAAACTCCTGCATCACATTTTCTTCTTTGTTCTCTCTTCTTAAGCCAAAAACAGCTCCTACTGAACTTCTCAACTGTAGATACCTCCAGAAATCCCCTTTGTCAATTAAGTTATATTGTTGTTTAAGTTCCTCAAAAGACATGAATGTTTGATCTCTATATAGATCTTGGACAGTACGTATACCCTTCTCTAACCAAGTTGGCCATAGAAATACCTTTTTACCAATACGGATGGAGGGGTTACTCCATAAAGAAGAGTAGCTTTGTTTATATTGTGAAATCCCCAACATTTTATGCACCCTTGCCCATGCCCATCGTGAATGATCCAGGATTAAATTAGCCTCCCTTGCCTGTGTTTTCTGTGACATGTATTCCACCATACCAGATGGGCACACAAGTCCTTCTTCAATTTTGACCCACCCTGGCTGGGAACCACCGGTACCCCAATGCCTTGCCATTTTATTCATCTCAAAGGCAATATTATATAATTCCACATTTGGGAGGGCCATTCCACCAACATATCGTGAGGCAAATAGTTTTTGAAGCTTAATTCTTGGTCTTTTCCCATTCCACAAAAATTCTGTGATTAACTTGTTATATTGCTTGAAAATAGTATTGGGAATCTGTATTGGTATCATCATTGAGATATAATTAAATTGAGTGGAGACTATCATTTTAATCACATTGATCTTCCCCCATAATGTTAGGTTAATCATCCTCCACTTTTCCAAATTCAGCTTAATCTTCTTAAGCAGAGGGGACATATTCATCTCAATTATATTAGCCAAATCTGGGTTAAGTCTAATACCTAGATACTTCATTCCAGTTTGAACCCACTTAAACGGGAATAATGCCATTATGGTTTGACTGCATCCTTTCGATATCGGCATACACTCAGACTTTTCCCAATTTATCTTATAATATTTCTGAAAAAGACTCTATTGTGGACAAAACAATAGGAACTGACAACAGAGGGTCATCCAGAAGTAACAAAATATCATCTGCATAAAGAAACATTTTATGCTCGTCTCCATTATGCAAAATCCCTTTAATTCTACTCTCACTCCTTATTGCACAGGCCAAAGGTTCTAAGAATAGTGTAAAGAGTAATGGACTGAGGGGATCTCCTTGCTTTGTTCCTCGTGACAACTTAAAGAAAGATGATATTATTCCATTTGTTATCACTGCAGCTCTTGGGTCTGAATAGATAATCTTTACCCAATTGATAAAACCTTCTCCACATCCAAATTTTCTAAGAGTGTGATGTAGAAAGCCCCATTCCACCATATCAAAGGCCTTACGCGCATCCAATGACATGGCCGCCATTGCATTGCTATTGTTATGATTGAGATGCATTAGGTGCAATAGACGCCTAACATTATCAGAGGATGCTCTCCCTTTAATAAAGCCTACCTGATCAGAATGTATTAGTTGTGGCAAAAGATTCTCTAATCTGGTTGCCAGTACTTTTGTCAAGATTTTACAATCCACATCAATAAGACTGATTGGTCTATAGCTAGCTGGATCTTCAGGCTCTTTATCTTTTTTAAGAATCAAGGAGATTAACGCTTCATTAAATGTATTTGGCAATTTGCCCACTGAAAAAGACTCTTCATAAACTTCTGTCAATATAGGAGCAAGAATGCCACTAAATCTCTTATAATACTCTGAGGGAAAGCCATCCAAGCCAGGTGATTTTCCCGCCCTCATTGATTTAATTGCATTTTTAACTTCCTCAATTGATATAGGAGAGTCAAGTAATTCTTTTTCATCACTCGACATTTGTGGTAGATTAATTTTAGAAAAAAAGGCATCATATTCTTTCAATTCAGGGTCAATCTCTGATGTGTACAGTTGACTATAGAAATTAGCAAAAACTGAATTAATATCGCTTGTATTAGTTTTCAATTCCCCTTTCTTGTTTTTAACAGCCGAAATAGTATAACTTGCCTCTTTTTGACGTAGTTGCCTGGCTAACAACTTTCCTGCTTTTTCTCCACTTTCGTAATAAGTAGTTTTAAGCTTGAATAAAGCATATTCTGCCCTTCTATTGTAAATATCATTTATTTGAAATTTAAGGTCACAGATGTCTTTTAGCAGTACGTCAGTATGTGTCTCTGCCAGTTTCTTCTCTAATTCTTTAAGTTGGGTTTCTAAGTCTTTCAGTTTCCTAATTTGTTCTCTTTTCTTTGCAGAACACTGAGCTATAAGCCTCCCCCTGATAAAAGCTTTGGAAGCTTCCCACACTGTACCTATTCTATCCGTTGAACCTATATTGTCCAAGAAAAAATTATTAATATCCTTTTCAAGCTGGCTACAAAAAACTGGATCCTGTAACATAGAAACATTCATTCTCCACCGTCCTCCTCTATTGCCTTCTGCTCCAATCAATATTCCTAAATGTACAGCTGCATGATCAGTAAGCGCTATCGGTCCTATTGAACAGTCTGCGACATTATTAACAAGTTCTTTACTAATTAAAAAATAATCTATCCTGGATTGTGATTTATGTTTATGGGAATAAAACGTGTATTCTTTATCCCTGGGGTTAACAAGCCTCCATATATCTGTAAGACCCATATCTTCCATCAGAAGACCAATAGCCATTCTGTCTTTTGGAACAATATTAGAGAAGGTAGTTTTGTCCAAGGCCCCATCCAAAACTTGGTTGTAGTCCCCGCCTATGATCATCGGGTATGCCCCATCATTGCCCACTAGTTTATTAATTTTATGAAAGAAGTCTGGATTATTTTCATTTGGGGCATATATATTACATAAAGTAATTTGTACTCCATTGATTTTAGCTTGCAAGTATATAATCCTCCCCTCATCATCCTTTTGCTGCTTAATAACACTGAAATTTAGACTTTTATGTATTAAGATGGCAACTCCGTGTTTTTTACTACTATATGAGCTATGGTATATTTGGCCCACCCAGTCTCTCTTCAATTTAGCTGCCTCTGACTCAATCAAATGTGTCTCTTGAATAAATGCTATTTGAGCTTGTTGTGACTTCAAGTATGATAAACATTTTTTCCTTTTTATGGGGTTATGTAAACCATTAACATTCCAAGATATTATCCTAACACAGTTACTCATTAATAAATCTGTTCAGAAAATAAGCTTGCTACAGTAGACTGTGTTGGGGTGTATGTGAGCTGCATATGCGATATTAAGTAATATAAACCAGAACATGAAGGAAAAAAAGAGGTGCTGTCAAGCTGCCGATCCACACAAATTAACCAAACATTCTTCAAAAACCCCCCAAAACAAAAAACACAAAATGTAAACCCCAAACCCCCCACTCTCCCTCTATCTACCTTTAGATACCCCCCACAAAACAGGCCCATGAGGCACGTTAAGATGGTCACCAATAATCCCCTCCCCACCCATTACCCTCCAAAAGCATCATTAATAACATCGTTTATAGGCTACTACAATTATCCTTTTGACCCTGACCTGATCACCAATCATTTGTGTAAAGCCATCTGAAACCACATTTTCAAACCAATGGACTACAATGGCATTAGGACTACGCAGTTCAATTGTCCATTCTACTCACGCTTGTGACTGTCCATATGCCTTGGAACGCTCAGTGGCAAGAGCGTGAAATATAGAACACTCCTTACTGCGTTGTGAATTCCGAAGTTAGGCTACTCGTCAGCTGACTCATGAACAGGAGACCCCTCCTCTGTACTCTGCCGTTGCGTGTGCTTGTCAAGAAAGTTCATTGCCTTTTTGTCGTCCGTGAACTTCAGTTTCTTCCCTTGCCAAGTGAAACGCAGCTCTGCTGGGAAAGCCACCGTGAATCGCACGTTCAGTGTGTGTAGCCGATCTTTCACATCCTTAAACTTTTTCCTCTTCGCAGCCGTTTCTCTCGTCATGTCAGGGAAAAATGACAACTGACAGCCTTTCCAGTTTACACCTTCCTTGTTTTTGTATTTCCGTTTTGTGGCGTTCAGCACTCTCTCCTTCTCCAAGAAACTTAAGAAACGGATGACAATTGGTCTTGGTGGGAGATCATCTTCGGCGTCATCTGGTATTACAGTCGGTACGCGGTGCACTCGTTGCAGCTCGGACCTGTCCAGTTCAATCCCCAAAGCCTCGGAGATAATGGTTCGCACGCATTCGGAAGGCTTGTTCCCTTCCAGTCCTTCTTTCAGCCCAATAAGCCGCAGGTTTTGGCGTCTATCTCGATTCGCCGCATCCTCCACAGCACAACGCAACTGTTCACAGTCTTTAGTGCTCTTACTTGCTTCTTGTCGTAGCTGGACATTCTCATCCTCCAGTTGAGATATGCGACTCTCTGCTTCATCCAGTCGCTGCATGACGCTGTCCATATCTGTACGAAGCCCGGCGCTGGTTTCTTTTATGTCAGAAATTTCAGCTTGAAGGGTCGCCAGAAGGTTCCCAACTCTTCCCATTTCTTTCATAGCTTTGTCGAATGACTGCTGCATGGAAGCTAGCACACTTTCACTGTCTCCCTTGCTAGTTCCAGCTAGCTTAGCCGCTGGTGTATTAGAACTTTGCTTAGCTGTTCTCGTCGCCATTATTTCCGCCACAAATTCCGAATGTAAACAGTCTATAAGTGGTCAGAGTTACTTTAGTAAAAACTGCACAACGATGAAACGCATATAAGTAGCGAATTTAAGGGTAAATGTGGTGGGTCTGTGGGAGCGCTCCTCCTATGCGACCATCTTGCTCGGTGATCCCACGAGACTCCAGACTTAATAATTTCTGCATCTCATTGCATCTTTTGTTTGTACTTATTTTTATTTGTAATAAAACCGGACACATTCATGGATGAAACCATCTCATTGGATTTTTGAAACCATCTCATTGGATTTTTGGGTGTGAGTCAAAATACTGCAAAACCTGCCTTCTCAAAACTGGGTGAAAACGGATAGGACTTTAAGACGGCTACAGGAAAAGCCAGAAACTGTTTTTCTGCCAGTACAATTATCAATAAAGATTACCACCACAAACATGTACGGAGTCATGCATAGAGAGACATGATCATGCACACATGCATATCAATATGCACAGACACACAGGCCAAACTGCTTCAAGTATGCATGCATGGGGCACCTCTTGTTCACACGCACGGCACATGCATGTACACAGACACAGCACACAGACAGAGGCCAAATTGCTGCAAGCGTGCCTGCATGGGGCACTTTGGCAACAGCTACAAGATCTGTGGGCCTGTGCTGAGGGCATACCAAACTGGCAGAGAGGCCAAAACCTCTTTGACCATAATGTGCATGAATGTAGAGGACACTTTGGCTGGCAACAGCTACTTGGGCATATGCAGCTTTACCACAACCTGTTCACCACAAGACACATACTTTTCTTCAACGTAGGACGGAAAACGTCAAAGATGATCTTTTCAAAAATAGCACCTAAAAAAGAGAGCCTAAGCAAGCTGTTAATATGTACAGCAGCACAGAGTAATAATAAACATACAGTGACCTTGTAAAGGTTCAATACAATGCACTACTCTATGTAAAAATGTGTTATTACTAGGGCACTGACTTTAGCATATGTGGGTTTAGCAGTTTCGAATCCCACCCTTTCCTCTCGCTACATCTCCATTGATGGCTGAAGTGGGCTTGAATAAGGCACCTAACCGCACAGGGCAGGCAGGGAGCGAGAGAGAGAGAGAGGGAGAGAGAGAGGGGGGGGGGCAGGCAGACAGGGAGCAAGAGAGAGAAAAAAAGAGAGAGAGAGACAGACAGACAAACAGGCAGGCAGGCAGGGAGCGAGAGATTAAAAAAAAAGAGAGAGAGAGAGACAGGCAGGCAAGCAGGCAGGGAGCGAGAAAGAAAGAGAGAGGGAGAGAGAGAGAGAAAGAGACAGGCAGGGGGAAAGAGAGAGAGAGAGAGTGAGAGCGAGAGAGAGAGAGAGAGAGAGAGAGAGAGAGTCAAGAGCTCAAATGCCGGGGTGCGAGCTCATGACAGCTCATGACAGCTGTGGTCTTGTAGTTAGGGAAGTGGTCTTTGGATAAAAGGGTTGCAGGTTCTAATCCCTTCCTTACCTCTCCCTACACCTGAGTGTAATGGCATGTGTGTGTGCATACATAAATGTGTCTTTTTGTGTGTGTGAGAGAGAGAAAGGGAGTGGGGGGTGGGGGGTACGAACATGGACATGATATCAAGATCAGACCTCCTGATAGTCAACTGTGACGAGTGAGAGGAGTGTGTGCCATGCCGTTGACAGGATGAGGTTAAAGGTGGTTGCGCAATCCTCTAAAACCCCCTCTGCTTCTTACCTCGATATCTGTGGTGGCATCACAGATCTTGTAGACATTGCCAAAGTGTCCTCTGCATGCAAACGGTTGACGCATTATTGCAAAAAGGTTTTAGTTTATTATCGATATAAAAAAGAATAACTCATAGTGCTCATGTTGTTGTGCATGTCTGTATGTTTGTGTGTGTGTGCATGTCTGTGTGCGTGTGTGTGCGTGTGTGTGTGTGTCTGTGTGTGCACTTTATATTGAGCCTGTATTGAAGCAGCTCCCCCTCTTCCTCTCCTCCCACTCTCTCCCCCTCTTCCTCTCTCACACACACATTCACACACATACACACTCTCTTGCTCACATCCTCTCTCTGCATCTCTCGTTCACATGCACGGCATATGCATGCACAAACATGTACGGAGTCATGCATAGAGAGACATGATCATGCACACATGCATATCAATACGCACAGGCACAGAGGCCAAACTGCTGCAAGTATGCATGCATGGGGCACCTCTTGTTCACACGCACGGCACATGCATGTACACAGACACAGCACACAGACAGAGGCCAAATTGCTGCAAGCGTGCCTGCATGGGGCACTTTGGCAACAGCTACAAGATCTGTGGGCCTGTGCTGAGGGCATACCAAACTGGCAGAGAGGCCAAAACCTCTTTGACCATAATGTGCATGAATGTAGAGGACACTTTGGCTGGCAACAGCTAAGCGATCTCGAACCACCACAGGTTCCGAGTAAAGGAGCACAGCGGATATCAGACTTGGGCATATGCAGCTTTACCACAACCTGTTAACCACAAGACACATACTTTCCTTCAACGTAGGACGGAAAACGTCAAAGATGATCTTTAAAAAATAGCACCTAAAAAAGAGAGCCTAAGCAAGCTGTTAATATGTACAGCAGCACAGAGTAATAATAAACATACAGTGACCTTGTAAAGGTTCAATACAATGCACTACTCTATGTAAAAATGTGTTATTACTAGGGCACTGACTTTAGCATATGTGGGTTTTGCAGTTTCGAATCCCACCCTTTCCTCTCGCTACATCTCCATTGATGGCTGAAGTGGGCTTGAATAAGGCACCTAACCGCACAGGGCAGGCAGGGAGCGAGAGAGAGAGAAAGAGAGAGAGAGAGAGAGAGAGAGAGAGAGAGAGGGAGAGAGAGAGAGAGACAGACAGACAAACAGGCAGGCAGGCAGGGAGCGAGAGAGAAAAAAAAAGAGAGAGAGAGAGAGACAGACAGACAGGCAGGCAAGCAGGCAGGGAGCGATATATATATATATAGAGAGAGAGAGAGACAGACAGACAGACAGACAGACAGACAGGCAGGCAGGCAGGGAGCGAGAAAGAGAGAGAGAGAGAGAGAGAGACACAGGCAGGGAGAAAGAGAGAAAGGGAGAGAGAGAGTGAGAGCGAGAGCGAGAGAGAGAGAGAGAGAGAGAGAGAGAGAGAGAGAGAGAGAGAGTCAAGAGCTCAAATGCCGGGGTGCGAGCTCATGACAGCTCATCTAGCCTATTATACAACATTTAAATCCAAAATAAATGATTCATCCTTTTAAACATAAATTCAACATTCTGGGCTATTGGGCTGCTGTAAAGATACTTTCTTTCCAATATCTTACAAATGTAGGCCTAGCCTACAATATATTGATGTTGGTGGTTTGATGATTAAGTAATAATCAAGATTTGGAAACATTACTGAACTGATTTTGTAATATTCACTATAGTGAATGACAATATAATCAACTTATTATGAAGCATCAATGTTACCCCTAAAATGGAGGGGTGGGGTGTGGGGGGGGGGGTGGGGGGGGTTCCGACCCGCTCACCGAGGTTATTGGCTCTGCTCAGAGATATAGTGCATTTGCTCAGGCACCAAAAAAATTAGAGGGAACATTGTTCATGACAGCTGTGGTCTTGTGGTTTGGGAGGTGGTCTTTGGATCAAAGAGTTGCAGGTTCTAATCCCTTCCTTACCTCTCCCTACACCTGAGTGTAATGGCATGCGTGTGTGCATACATAAATGTTTCTTTTTGTGTGTGTGAGAGAGAGAAAGGGAGTGGGGGGTGGGGGTTATGAACATGGACATGATATCAAGATCAGACCTCCTGATAGTCAACTGTGACGAGTGAGAGGAGTGTGTGCCATGCCGTTGACAGGATGAGGTTAAAGGTGGTTGCGCAATCCTCTAAAACCCCCTCTGCTTCTTACCTCGATATCTGTGGTGGCATCACAGATCTTGTAGACATTGCCAAAGTGTCCTCTGCATGCAAACGGTTGACGCATTATTGCAAAAAGATTTTAGTTTATTATCGATATAAAAAAGAATAACTCATAGTGCTCATGTTGTTGTGCATGTCTGTATGTTTGTGTGTGTGTGTGCATGTGTGTGTGTGTGTGTGTGTGTCTGTGTGTGCACTTTATATTGAGCCTGTATTGAAGCAGCTCCCCCTCTTCCTCTCCTCCCACTCTCTCCCCCTCTTCCTCTCTCACACACACATTCACACACATACACACTCTCTTGCTCACATCCTCTCTCTGCATCTCTCGTTCACATGCACGGCATATGCATGCACAAACATGTACGGAGTCATGCATAGAGAGACATGATCATGCATACACACATGCATATCAATACGCACAGGCACAGAGGCCAAACTGCTGCAAGTATGCATGCATGGGGCACCTCTTGTTCACACGCACGGCACATGCATGTACACAGACACAGCACACAGACAGAGGCCAAATTGCTGCAAGCGTGCCTGCATGGGGCACTTTGGCAACAGCTACAAGATCTGTGGGCCTGTGCTGAGGGCATACCAAACTGGCAGAGAGGCCAAAACCTCTTTGACCATAATGTGCATGAATGTAGAGGACACTTTGGCTGGCAACAGCTAAGCGATCTCGAACCACCACAGGTTCCGAGTAAAGGAGCACAGCGGATATCAGACTTGGGCATATGCAGCTTTACCACAACCTGTTCACCACAAGACACATACTTTCCTTCAACGTAGGACGGAAAACGTCAAAGATGATCTTTTCAAAAATAGCACCTAAAAAAGAGAGCCTAAGCAAGCTGTTAATGGGTAGATCAAGTCAAGTCAAGTCAAGTAGGTTTTATTGTCAATTTCTTTACATGCACTGGTCATACAAAGAATTTGAAATTACATTTCTTGCTTTCCCATACAGACATAGACTAATCTAGGTAAGGACATAGACAGTATAGACATAGACAGTATAGACATAGACAGTACTTATACATGGACTTAAGACAGTATGGACATAGACAGTGCTCATACAGACATTTAAAGTGCAAGACTGGACAACAGAAGACTTGTAGAGGACATACATTAAGAGGTATTTGTTGTGCTTTTGTGCTTTTCCTAAAAAAAGTCCTTTATGGCGTTCTGACATGGTAATAGTAGCATTTTGAAGAAAATAAATATTAAAAAGGTCTGTCAAGTACACCAGCAGCAGTGTGTGTGTGTGTGTGTGTGTGTGTGTGTGTGTGTGTGTGTGTGTGTGTGTGTGTGTGTGTGTGTGTGTGTGTGTGTGTGTGTGTGTGTGTGTATGTGTGTGTATGTGTTTAGTGCAGGTAGAAGGTGCGGTGTGCGTCTTGTGTGTGTGTTCGTGTGTCTGTGTGTGTGTGTGTGTGTGTGTGTGTGTGTGTGTGTGTGTGTGTGTGTGTGTGTGTGTGTGTGTGTGTGTGTGTGTGTGTGTGTGTGTGTGTGTGTGTCAGTGTGTGTATGTTTGGGTTTAGTGCAGAAAGTGCAGTGTGCTTGTGTGTGTGTGTGTGTGTGTGTGTGTGTGTGTGTGTGTTGTGTGTGTGTGTGTGTGTGTGTGTGTGTGTGTGTGTGTGTGTGTGTGTGTGTGTGTGTGTGTGTGTGTGTGTGTGTGTGTGTGTGTGTGTGTGTGTGTGTGTGTGTGTGTGTGTGTGTGTGCATGTTTTGAGTTAGTGCAGGTTGAAAGTTCAGTCACAAGTATAGTAGTGCAGGTGGAATGTTCAGTCGCAGATATGGTGGTGGGGGATGGGGGGGGGGGGTTGTCAGTGGCCTTGCTGGCTAGAGGCTGACAGTGGAGGGAGAGTGGGTTGAGTGTTCAGCATCTTGATCGCTTGGTGCATTGTGCTGCTCGCCAGCCTGGTGGTACGGGAACGGAGGCGCCTGTACCTCTTTCCAGAGGTCAGGAGGCTGAACAGTTTGTGTGCAGGGTGGCTTGTGTCTTTGATGATCATCAGTGCTTTCCGGGTGAGGCGTGTGGTGTAAATGTCCTGCAGGGAGGGGAGTGGTACTCCAATGATCTTCTTCGCTGTGTTCACAACACGCTGGAGTGTCTTCCTGTTTTTCTCCGTGCAGCTTCCTCCCCACACTGTGATGCAGTTGGACACGACGCTCTCTATGGTTCCTCTGTAGAATGTTGTCATGATGGAGGGTGTAGCACTTGCCTTCTTTAGTTTGCGCAGGAAGTAGAGACGCTGATGGGCCTTCTTCGCCAGTGATGTAGTGTTGGTGGTCCAAGAGAGGTCGTCGCTGATGTGCACTCCAAGGAACTTGGTGCTGCTCACTCTCTCCACAGCATCGCCGTCGATGGTCAGTGGTGGCAGTTGTTTTTGGACCCTTTGGAAGTTGACAACAATCTCCTTGGTCTTGTTGACATTCAGCAGGAGGTTGTTGTCTTTGCACCATCTGGCCAGCAGGTCTACTTCTTCTCTGTAGTGAGTCTCATCGCCCTTGGTGATGAGGCCCACCAGTGTTGTATCATCCGCAAACTTCACTAGATGGTTAGTGCTGTGGGTCGTTGTGCAGTCGTGTGTCAGCAGCGTGAACAGCAGGGGGCTGAGAACACAACCTTGCGGAGCCCCCGTGCTCAGGGTCAGGGTGCTCGAGGTGTTGTTCCCTACCCGTACTGCTTGTGGTCTTTGCATCAGGAAGTCCAGCAGCCAGTTGCAGAGGGAGGTGCTGAAACCTAGTTTGTCCAGTTTTCTGATGAGTTGTTGTGGTATTATGGTATTGAATGCTGAACTGAAGTCAATGAACAGCATTCTCACGTATGAGTCTTTATTGTCCAAGTGGGTGAGGGCTGGATGGAGGGCAGAGCAAATTGCATCCTCCGTGGATCGCTTGGCTCGGTATGCGAACTGGTAGGGGTCTAGGGTGGGGGGTAGGGTGGCTTTGATGTGTGACAGGACTAGCCGTTCGAAGCACTTCATGATTATGGGCGTCAGTGCTACAGGACGGTAGTCATTGAAGCATGATGGTGATGATTTCTTCGGCACAGGTATGATGGATGGTAGCAGCTTTGAAAAGTGATGGGATGACTGCTTGCTCCAGAGAGATGTTAAAGATGTCTGTGAAGACATCCTTCAGCTCTTCTGCACAATCCTTCAACACTCAGCCTGGTATGTTGTCTGGGCCAGCTGCTTTGCGTGGGTTGATGGTGGCCAGTGTCCTCTTAACACTGGCAGAGGACAGGTAAAGGGGTTGATCATGGGGGGGAGGGGGGGTTTTCTGTGGGTGAGTGTCATTTTGTGCTTCAAAGCGGGCAAAGAAACTGTTCAGGTCGTTTAGCAGAGAGGTGTTGTTGTCACAGCTTCGTGGTGCAGGCTTATAGTCCGTGATGGCCTGTATGCCCTGCCACAGGCTCTGTGCATCTCTGCTGTCTTTGAAGTGTGTTGTTATTTTGTCTGAGTATTCCTTTTTTGCTTTCCTGATGCCCTGGGACAGGTTAGCCCTTGCTGTCTTTAGGCCAGCTACGTCTCCTGCTCTGAAGGCTTTGTCTCTGGCCCTCAGCAGTCGGTGAACGTCTCCTGTGAACCATGGCTTCTGGTTGGCCCTGGTAGTGATGTGTTTTATTTCTGTAACATCATCGATGCATAGATGACGTGACGTGTAAATTTTGCTGTCGCAGGCTCTTAAAATTAAGTAAATTCATGCTTTCAAAATTGTCAATGCTTTAAATGATTAAACTAATGTCGTTGTTGTGAAAAAGTAATGTGTAATAAATCCAGAGCTTAAATAAGTATACTTAATTTTGAGTCAAATGTCACATTTGTCCTATGGTGTGACTGAGGCAAGCCTGGTTCTCCATATTAAAACATTTTTAAATAAATAATCAAAGCTCAGTCATTTGTCTAAACAACCCTGGCATGTTTTTCAAGGTGTCTATTTTGGTGACAATGCTTAATTTTTTTAGCATTATCTTCTGAGACCGTATGGACTTATGAAACTTTGTCGCAGAAAATAATGTCCTGTGGTGTGACATCATTTTTTTGGTTAATTCTGTGGATAATTATCTATTGTTGAAGCTCCAGCGGTACATAAATTGTGACTTTAGACCCTTAAGAAGCCAATGGCAAGGGTGGATTTTAGGTTTTTCTCTCAGAGTTCTTCAGTCAATCAATTATGTTTTGCTACCACAAGATGTAGGCCTATTAGTTTTGTAGTCCTTTGGTGTGACAGTCATAAAATACATTTTGACAATAGTGTATATTTTTCATATTTTTTTCTTATCTAAATGTATGTAAATGCATCTTACTAAATGTGAAATTGTATTTCAGTTGGCAACGACACGGCTTTAAATTAACTCAAAAGGTCAAAAGTCCTACGGTGTGATGGTAAAATTCCTATGGTGTGATGGTAAAAGTCCTATGGTGTGACACTTTGGAGTATCACACCAAAGGACAAACATGTCACACCAATGGACTAGATATTTGAGAAATAGCTTTTAAAACAACTGGTAGTACATATTTTTTTGTTGTTGTTGTTTGACTAGATAAATATTGTGTATTCAAATAACTTATTCCTTTACTGGCCTTTGGAATTTATACTTTGATGCATTGTTGATGAATATTTGCTGTTGATTTTAGATACTGTCAAATGATATAAAATGTCACTAATGGTGCTTTGAAACCATAAAATATAACGGTAACAGTGAAGGAAAGATCAGTGAGAGAGTATATAGAGGAGTATAGATGAATGAAGTATGCTGTGGAGAGCTCAATATACAGCATAAATGTGCTGTCCAACTTGAGATACCAAACAGGCACTGGCCACTACACACTACAGGTTCAATGGTGTGACAGTCATAGCATACCTACAAAAGTGTGATGGTCATGCCAAGGTCACCCTTCAGTATGAGTCTTATGAGCTCTGCAGGTTACATTCACTGACAGCATGGCTGTCATTAAGAGTTACGATAGGCTGATAATCGATGATTCAAAGACTTATAAGTGTAAAGTGTAGGTCCATATTGACTACAACATTATATTATGATCAAAAGACAAAATAATCATGTTGATATATTTGTTTCTGGCTCAGTTTTTGTCCTTTAGCGTGACATGAATGTCCAACGGTGTGACATGTTTTAAACGCTCAAATATTTGTTTGAGCTAAACAATATGTTTGATAAACACTGAATATTGCATTAGGGAAGAACAAATTATCGTCCCTGAAAAGTTAGTATAAATTCGGACAATTTTGAACATTTAAAAGAAAGATATCCCTGTTTTTCCTTGAAGTTTTCTAATAATCTCACATCTAATGGGAAAAAAATACTTAAATGGTAATTTCTCATTAAATTAAGACTTTAAAAAATTGCAATAAATATGAAGAGTGTAACAATGTTCATAAAACTCCATCAAACCATTTCTACATTACTTAATATATTTATTTCTTAACGTCACACCAAAGGACATATTTTCAGCAAATTGCTTTATCAACGTAAATAAATAATCAATGAATAGACCAACATTGTGACCATTTGGATTTTTTGAAAGATTAAGTGCTGCACGTAGACATACACTTTTTTCCCTCATAAACAATGTTTTGTGAAAAAAATGTTTTCTGCTGCCTATCCGTCATCTACCTTAATATGTACAGCAGCACAGAGTAATAATACACATACAGTGACCTTGTAAAAGTTCAATAGAATGCACTACTCTATGTAAAAATGTGTTATTACTAGGGCACTGACTTTAGCATATGTGGGTTTAGCAGTTTCGAATCCCACCCTTTCCTCTCGCTACATCTCCATTGATGGCTGAAGTGGGCTTGAATAAGGCACCTAACCGCACAGGGCAGGCAGGGAGCGAGAGAGAGAGAAAGAGAGAGAGAGAGAGAGAGAGGGAGAGAGAGAGAGGAGGGGGGCAGGCAGGCAGGGAGCAAGAGAGAGAAAGAGAGAGGGAGAGAGAAAGAGAGAGAGACAGACAGGCAGGCAGGCAGGGAGTGAGAGAGAGAGAGAGAGAGAGCGAGCAAGAGACAGAGAGAGAGAGAGAGAGAGAGAGAGAGAGAAAAGGAGAGAGAGAGAGAGAGAGAGAGAAAGAGAGAGAGAGAGAGAGAGAGAGAGAGAGAGAGAGAGAGAGAGTCAAGAGCTCAAATGCCGGGGTGCGAGCTCATGACAGCTCATGACAGCCGTGGTCTTGTGGTTAGGGAAGTGGTCTTTGGATCAAAGGGTTGCAGGTTCTAATCCCTTCCTTACCTCTCCCTACACCTGAGTCTAATGGCATGTGTGCGTGCATACATAAATGTGTCTTTTTGTGTGTGTGTGAGAGAGAAAGGGAGTGGGGGGTGGGGGGTACGAACATGGACATGATATCAAGATCAGACCTCCTGATAGTCAACTGTGACGAGTGAGAGGAGTGTGTGCCATGCCGTTGACAGGATGAGGTTAAAGGTGGTTGCGCAATCCTCTAAAACCCCCTCTGCTTCTTACCTCGATATCTGTGGTGGCATCATAGATCTTGTAGACATTGCCAAAGTGTCCTCTGCATGCCAACGGTTGACGCATTATTGCAAAAAGGTTTTAGTTTACTATAGGTAAAAAAAACAACTCATAGTGCTCATGTTTTTGCATGTGTGTGTGTGTGTGTGTGTGTGTGCATGTCTGTGTGCGTGTGTGTGTGTGTGTGTGTGTCTGTGTGTGCACTTTATATTGAGCCTGTATTGAAGCAGCTCCCCCTCTTCCTCTATATAAAAATGTGTTATTACTAGGGCACTGACTTTAGCATATGTGGGTTTTGCAGTTTCGAATCCCACCCTTTCCTCTCGCTACATCTCCATTGATGGCTGAAGTGGGCTTGAATAAGGCACCTAACCGCACAGGGCAGGCAGGGAGCGAGAG